>NW_015505348.1:1139538-1187038 GCF_001515645.1 Sinocyclocheilus grahami | reverse complement strand
CCCGTTTGGCTGTTCAGAATTGATTCGCCTCTCAAAATGATGGTTTTCCAGACACTTCTTTCCAGAAATTAGATAGATAGATAGACAGACAGACACAGATAGATAGATAGATAGATAGATAGATAGATAGACAGACAGACACAGATAGATAGACAGACAGACAGACACCGATAGATAGATAGATAGATAGATAGATAGATAGATAGATAGATATATAGACAGACAGACAGACAGACAGACATCAAGAGCCGAAAGGTAGACAGACAGACAGATAGATAGACAGATAGACAGACAAACTGATGGAAAATAGTCAAACAGACAGATAGATAGATAGACAGACAGACAGACAGACTAAGGAAAGATAGATAGATAGATAGATAGATAGATAGATAGATAGATAGATAGATAGATAGATAGATAGATAGACAGACAGACATCAAGAGCGGAAAGGTAGACAGACAGCCAGGCGGAGGATAGACAGCCAGACAGACAGACAGACGGATGGAGGATAGACAGACAGATAGATAGATAGACAGACAGACAGATGGAAAATAGTCAAACAGACAGATAGATAGATAGATAGATAGATAGATAGATAGATAGATAGATAGATAGGCAGGCAGACAGACGGACGGAGGATAGACAGACAGACAGACAGACAGACAGACAGACAGACAGATAGATAGAACTGTTGATGAAGCCATTTCATTTATTACCTCCAAACACAGAGAGTTTTATCATGATCGTTATCGTGGGTTCAGCCCACACCCTGAACCTGCGCGCTCCTGTCAGTGATTGCGCCAAAAGATAAGCAGATGTAAATATATTTTCCCTTACCTTAAGAGCAGGCAGAGTGCCTTTCAGCTAGCATTTGTAACAAGAAACGTTTGCCCCAGCTTCTCGTGTTTATTTCATCACACCTAAGGCGTTTTATACCTTCCCCGCGTCAAGTGCGCAGCATCTAAACCATCCTTGGGCGACCGGAACGTCTCTTCTACCTGCTCAGCGCCGCTATGATGGGCCTACATTTGACTTAATATATCCCCAACTGTACCAGTCCTGTTTAATTCCCTTTCATAGCGCTCAGAGGTGACCAGGGACGAGCAGATTGAGCCCTCCACGTCCCTCCTGGCTTTACATGGCTTAGTCAGGAAGAACAAACAAGCGATGAGCTCATTGATATGCAATGTTAAGGAGAATAAAGTTTAGATGGAACACTGTTGCGATTGATTTTGCATCCAAAAGCTCTCAAAATTTCTCCGAACCACCTAAACAGAAGTAAAACGCATTGAGTAAATATTATCACCAGTGACCAGGTGGACATTGGCCACAAGCAGAGCTTCAGCATTAGATGAAAAACGGGTGTTTGGAGGTCAGCGGAGTTCATGCACCGCCCCACTTCCTGATTGGTGCGAATCTGGAAGAAGTTAATGATGAATAAAGATGAAATTTTGACATGCTTGACTGACTATATGATTACAGCATGCTGTAAAGCCAAAGGGAGGGAGATGTTTTGCCCTTTGAAACTCTTTGTACACGGTCATAAACTTTTGCAAATACACAATACTGTCCTGAATCGCCCTGCTTTTAAACAATATGTTTCTGATTAGCTTCCAACAGGAAGTCATTCATTCCACTGACATCAGCCGGCTAGAAATGTCAATGGATTCATCATTTGCCTTTCAAATTTGGTATTATGATTTAACTGCACATTGACTAAACTATTAGTGGTGAAATTCCATATCTTTGTATATCTTTATATGTAATATGCATACTAACAAATTGTAATCAATATGCCATTACTGTAGTGAGCTGATGAACAACTTTGTGTATGGCGAATGCGGTCTTGCTATATTTGTGCATCCATGTCAGTATACAAATGAACCTCACAAGGGCTTTGGGGGGTTGCCGGCATGAATTTCTTGTGGAATGATCTTTTTTTCACTTAGAAAATCCTTTCTAATTAAAAAGCATCCCAGCATATCACAAGGCGAGGGGTGGTGCTGGGGGTGTCTGCGAGTGGATATGTGGGGTCGTCTAGCATGAGCGCTAGTCAAATGAACAATGTATTCCTCAGGACCTAAGGGTTTAGAGGCAGGCTACATCCCGGCCCTAGTGCACACTAAGGCTGTTTCATGAAGGAAAAAAAAGAGAAAAAGTTGATAATTAGTCCCACAGTGGCTAAATGTTGAGATAGAAAATAAGAGTGCTTACCGTGCGATGCTTCAACCTGACTGATAACTGCTGCTTGTACGGTTTTCCTGTTTTTTTTGGTATCTGTCAGCAGGGCATGATTAAGCGTCTCTTGTCGTGGATAAATTAAACAAACACGTTAATTCTCTCCTCACAACCTGCCTCTCTTGCTTGGGGCAGAAGAGATCAAGCCATTGTCATCGATCAGTCGACTCTTTTAACCCCTCCCCGTGCTTCGAAATGTTCAAACGCGACCCCACAATAATTAGCTATTTAATTTGACTTTTTTTATTGTAATGTCTTTCTTTAATTAGTATGGAAAAATGAAAGAGCCACAACTTACTTGCAGAAATTTGGAATAAGAAACCATAGTAACTACACTTGGAAATTCAGCAAATCGGGTCATTCAGTTAAGAAAAATGATTCTGCAAGGTGGCACTCAGAACTTTTCCCAAACATTTAACATTTCTTGAAACAAAAACTGAAATACTGAATAGACAATATATAGAGACAAATACAGATAGACAGACAGACAGACAGACAGATATAGACAGAACGACAGACAGATAAACCAGACTGTTCAAGTTTTTCCGCCACTCTTGCTCTGTACTTGAGAGGCTTCCTTAACATCTCACCCTCAAAAACAGCTTGACTGACAGGTCGGTGTTTGTTTACCGCTTTTCGCGAGGGCTAAAATAACCCGTCTGGAGCTGGAGATTTGTAATTGGTCATCTTCTGGTTAACCCCTCCCCCTTCCTTGTCCTGATTGTGCCTGCTGGTGTCACCCAGGGGTCAAACATCCTCACCAGCGCCATGAAGGACTCGCGGCTTGTTCTACAGACCTCATTACATTGCTGATGGAGTCACTTCCCCTACACCCCCTCTTTTTTTTGTCGGCCGAGGCAGTCTCGATTATTTTTAGGGGAAAAGAGAGCAGGCAGAGAAGTGTCAGCTGGCTCATTAGATATGGCTGGGTGGGTCCGAGTGCTTTCACAATCGTTCGGACCCCAGCAGTCTCCATTAGGAGGGACTACAGCGGGATGACCACGCTCCCGTTCAACCCCGGGTCAAAGGGATAAATAAAAGATCACATGAGGTGGCCCCTCAAAACCTGATTAAATAGAGCCACACGCCAGGGATTCATTAGAAGCTCCTGCCGCCACAGAAGCATCTGAAACACAGGAACACATGCAGCTCACCGCAACACATTAACACGCCATAAATTAAAGACATGACAAGCAAAAATCTGATGAAAAACTAAGAGGCATTTGAGATCTTGAGATCTCCCTGGAGGTCTGTTTCCCCCAAATTAATTTGCTTTCTCATCAAAATCTCCAGAGATTTTAAGCATGGAATAAAAAAATATATGTACGCTGCCATTCAGAAGTTTGGAATAATTACAGTTTCTTTATGTTTTTGAAAGAAGTCTTTTATGCCCACAAAGGCTGCGTTTATTTGATCAATAATACCACAATGCAGTGCAATATAATGGGCAATATTATTACCATTTAAAATAACATGTAAAAATGTAATATATTCCTGTAATGCAAAACTGAATTTTCAGCATCATCATTCAGAAATCATTCTATGCTGATTTGGTGCTTTAAGAAACATTTGTTTTTATCATTGTCAATGATTAAAACAGTTGTGCTGCTTAATATTTTTGTGGAGACAGATAGATAGATAGATAGATAGATATATAGATAGATAGATAGGCAGACAGATAGATAGACATACAGACAGACACAGATAGATAGACATAATACATAAAATGACAGGCAGACAGAAGGAACAGTAGATAGAGCAACTGATAGACAGCCAGACAGACTGTTCAAGTTTTTCCGCCACTCTTGCTCTGTACTTGAGAGGCTTCCTTAACATCTCACCCTCAAAAACAGCTTGACTGACAGGTCGGTGTTTGTTTACCGCTTTTCGCGAGGGCTAAAATAACCCGTCTGGAGCTGGAGATTTGTAATTGGTCATCTTCTGGTTAACCCCTCCCCCTTCCTTGTCCTGATTGTGCCTGCTGGTGTCACCCAGGGGTCAAACATCCTCACCAGCGCCATGAAGGACTCGCGGCTTATAGATAGATAGATAGATAGATAGATAGATAGATAGACAGGCAGACAGATAGATAGACATACAGACAGACACAGATAGATAGACATAATACATAAAACGACAGGCAGACAGAAGGAACAGTAGATAGAGCAACTGATAGACAGCCAGAGAGACTGTTCAAGTTTTTCCGCCACTCTTGCTCTGTACTTGAGAGGCTTCCTTAACATCTCACCCTCAAAAACAGCTTGACTGACAGGTCGGTGTTTGTTTACCGCTTTTCGCGAGGGCTAAAATAACCCGTCTGGAGCTGGAGATTTGTAATTGGTCATCTTCTGGTTAACCCCTCCCCCTTCCTTGTCCTGATTGTGCCTGCTGGTGTCACCCAGGGGTCAAACATCCTCACCAGCGCCATGAAGGACTCGCGGCTTGTTCTACAGACCTCATTACATTGCTGATGGAGTCACTTCCCCTACACCCCCTCTTTTTTTTGTCGGCCGAGGCAGTCTCGATTATTTTTAGGGGAAAAGAGAGCAGGCAGAGAAGTGTCAGCTGGCTCATTAGATATGGCTGGGTGGGTCCGAGTGCTTTCACAATCGTTCGGACCCCAGCAGTCTCCATTAGGAGGGACTACAGCGGGATGACCACGCTCCCGTTCAACCCCGGGTCAAAGGGATAAATAAAAGATCACATGAGGTGGCCCCTCAAAACCTGATTAAATAGAGACACACTCCAGGGATTCATTAGCAGCTCCAGCCATCACAGAACCATCCACACCCTCATCTGAAACACAAGAACACATGCAGCTCACTGCAACACATTAACACGCCATAAATTAAAGACATGACAAGCAAAAATCTGATGAAAAACTAAGAGGCATTTGAGATCTTGAGATCTCCCTGGAGGTCTGTTTCCCCCAAATTAATTTGCTTTCTCATCAAAATCTCCAGAGATTTTAAGCATGGAATAAAAAAATATATGTACGCTGCCATTCAGAAGTTTGGAATAATTACAGTTTCTTTATGTTTTTGAAAGAAGTCTTTTATGCCCACAAAGGCTGCGTTTATTTGATCAATAATACCACAATGCAGTGCAATATAATGGGCAATATTATTACCATTTAAAATAACATGTAAAAATGTAATATATTCCTGTAATGCAAAACTGAATTTTCAGCATCATCATTCAGAAATCATTCTATGCTGATTTGGTGCTTTAAGAAACATTTGTTTTTATCATTGTCAATGATTAAAACAGTTGTGCTGCTTAATATTTTTGTGGAAACCATGAGACATTACAGTATATAAAAAAAAACAATTAAATGAATACTTTTATTCAGCTAGGATGCATTAAACAGACATTTTCTAATGTTAGAAAAGTCAGAAGTTTGGAATAATTACAGTTTCTTTATGTTTTTGAAAGAAGTCTTTTATGCCCACAAAGGCTGCGTTTATTTGATCAATAATACCACAATGCAGTGCAATATAATGGGCAATATTATTACCATTTAAAATAACATGTAAAAATGTAATATATTCCTGTAATGCAAAACTGAATTTTCAGCATCATCATTCAGAAATCATTCTATGCTGATTTGGTGCTTTAAGAAACATTTGTTTTTATCATTGTCAATGATTAAAACAGTTGTGCTGCTTAATATTTTTGTGGAAACCATGAGACATTACAGTATAAAAAAAAAAAAATTAAATGAATACTTTTATTCAGCTAGGATGCATTAAACAGACATTTTCTAATGTTAGAAAATATTTATATTTCAAATAAATGCTGTCTTTTTTTTGTTCATCAAAGAATCCTGAAATCCTGGTTACTGGTTTCCACATAAATATGAAGCAGCAGCAGCATCTGTTTTCATCATTGATAATAATAATAATAACTATTATTAATAACTGAACTCCAATAATAATTGAGGATCATGATGTGACACTGAAGACTGGAGTAATGGATCACAGGGATAAAATACATTTTACAATATATTCAAATAGAAAACAGCTATTTTAAATTGCAATAATATTTCACAGTATTACTGCATTTTCGCTCAAATAAGCACAGCCTTGGTGAGCATATGAGACTTCAAGACTGGTTTTCTGATTCTGATTATCAAAAAAAATAAACAGTGTATATAACCACCCACATTTTAGTAACCCCAAAATTGTCTTTATCTCACCTTTCTTCAGACGTCAAGAACCTGGAGAACTTCCACCTGGTGGAGAGCGTCCAGGAACAGGTCAACGCGGCGCTGCTGGACTATGTCATGTGCAACTATCCTCAGCAGATGGACAAGTTCGGCCAGCTGCTGCTGCGGCTGCCGGAGATCCGGGCCATCAGCCTGCAGGCCGAGGAGTATCTATACTACAAACACCTGAACGGTGACGTGCCCTGTAACAATCTACTTATAGAGATGCTGCACGCCAAACGTGCCTGAGGACCGGCGGCGAGTCTTTCGTCTCAACACATCGCACACACTGCTCCCAGCACCACCTCAGTCCAGCGTCATCACCAGACATAGCCTTCGACCAAAGCACACTCACTGCATGGGTTTGTGCTGGGCCGAACACTTTGGATCTGAGAACCCCATAGCGAGGGTTTGGCGAAGGAGATACATTTCTGGTAAAGAAATGAATGAATCCAGAGATATAATGACCTCTAGGCTGCGGATTTGTCGTAGTATTGTCGAACCATGACTGTCAGTCGTTATTTGTTGTGTGTGCAGCTGATCGAATCGTCCACCTTACACTCAGACTTGAGGTGGCGGGTTTAAGATTACTGGGAAAGGACTGGGTGCTCTTTCAAGACTGGTTTGCCAGCATTGACCCAAAGTTTCCATTAGGACCTGGCCATGTGGCCTTCCTCTGTCTGTTTTAAGGCACACAAGCTGGGCCGGAGCCAGTAGGCGGAGGTAAGATGGACAACCAGCCATTGCCCGCATCTGCCCCAACTAAGACTTTATTCCAACACCTCACCAAAAAAAACCCCCTCTTTTCAAATGGGCAGCCATTTCTTCTTCTTTGTCACTCTGAGGCTGCTTTTACCAATATTTTCTCACCAAAAGTGGAAAAGGAGGAATATCACAAAATGTGTCAAGAACATGTCCGGGTCATATTTAATCTCAAAATCATAAGAGAGAAATGAGAAATTATTGATGTCTAATATTTAGTCCAATAGCACGAAAAAACTAATAAATTATTCTGAACACTGAATAAAAAGTAATTTTGTAGGCAAATGTGCTAAATGCTGTCATGAAAGTAAGAAATAAATAATTATTAGTGATTTTATTAATTTGTTTGACTGAAAAAATAAATTTTGGAGTTAAATGTGCTAAATTGTCATAGCAATTAATAAAAATATAACAATTCACAATAAAACAGAATTTTGGGAATACAATTCTAAATTGTTATAGAAGAATTAATAATCATTAACAATTTTATTATGAACTGAATTAAAATAATTCATTTTAAAAAGAATTGTGGACAGGAATGTGCTCACCTGTCATGACATAATAAAAATTGAATACATAATTGAATACAAAAAAAATCTGGTTGTAAAAATACTAAATTGTCATGAAAATAAGAATGAATAATTAGTAACAATTTTATAATTAATTTAATGAAAATAATTCATATTAAAAATAATTTTTGAGGTAAATGTGCTAAATTGTCCAGACATAAACATTTAATAGATAATTCAAAATAAACTAAATTTTGGGAGTAAAAATGCTTAATTGTTATGGAAATGGGAATTAATCATTATTAACAATTACCAAATTAATGCAACTATAAAACCTTAATAAAAATATTTTCTTATTTTTTGATTTGTGGGATGCATTGTGACCTGGAAATGTATTTACTAAGATTCGCCCTCAAAAACTCACAACACACTTTTTTCTATTTATTAGTGTAGATTTTTCAGCTCGGTTGGAACATTTTGGCAGTTTGTTCATCAACAAATGTGAATACGAATATAGCGCAGTCTCAAAGCCAGTGTGAAGAAATACCGCCTCCGTCAACACAAGACCAAAGCCTGCAGAGAACAAAAAAGAGAGAAAAAAACAACAACTTTAACTATCAGTATTAATAATTTGTGATGCCACAGTCATGTGAGTCTTGCCTTATTTCATTTCCATGCTAGCTAACCGTGCTGATGTGAATTACGATATGTAAAATAAAAAGTACATATATATATAACGTATTAATGTTATACAATTGAAAAGAAATGAGGTGTTTACATTCATGTGGTCATGTGGGAGATAACTGTGATGCGTTCAATTGCAAAGCAATTATTTCATATAAAACTAAACAAAATGTTCAGAAAATATTATATTCCTCGTTTGCTTTCTTAGGTGTGTAGTTTTCATCTTTCTTAACCAGTACTTAATTATGTCGTGAGACACTAAATCAGAGAGGAATCTCACTTAATACTGAGTTTCGAAATGTTTTTTTTTTTTTTTTATTGTGCTGGCTTATTTCTGTGGACATCTGTTTTTACGTTCTACGTTTGAATTGTACGTCACTGGTTAAGCTTAATTTATTGTTTTGGTTTCATCCATGTGTTCCTGCACAGTGGGGTGGGGTCATGACTAAATGTATTTGTTTACTGTAGCACGTTTTTAAAAATGTAGATACGAGATGCAGTTACGGCGCTAAATGGTGATTGAGTGATTCACATTAAATAACCATCAGTCCTGCCACTGTAAAATATCAAGAGCTGTACTGAAGTGATCCGGTGTGACTGACTGGTGCATCTTTTCTATCGTGAGATTTCACTGAATGTTTTCATGATAGCGTCTGTGTTCTATACCAAAGCGTCTGTCCTTCACTTGTACTTACCTGTTTGCTTCACAATGAACGGATGAGAGCTTTGATGATTGGGGACTGCCGTTGATTTTCCTGAACACTTCATTTGACTGTATTTTATAAAATTAGTGTTCATGTCAACACGAAATCAAAATTGATCCAATTTGCTTCCATATCTATCAGCTGGTGTCACCTAGAGCAGAAAATAGCCAATATTATTCAATTACAAACAAAAGAAAACAAAAGCAGAGGAAATGAAAGCAAAACTAAACAAAAGCAGAGGAAATGAAAGCAAAACTAAACAAAAGCAGAGGCACAGAAAGAAAAACTAAACAAAAAGCAAACAAAACAAAAGCAGAGGAACAAAGGAAAACGAAACAAAAACAAAGCAAACAAAACAAAAGCAGAGGAACAGAAAGGAAAATGAAACAAAAACAAAGCAAACAAAACAAAAGCAGAGGAACAGAAAGAAAAACAAAACAAAGCAAAGCAAACAAAAACTAAAGCAGAGGCACAGAAAGGAAAATAAAACAAAGCAAACAAAACAAAAGCAGAGGAACAGAAATGAAAACGAAACAAAAACAAAACAAAGCAAACAAAACAAAAGCAGAGGAACAGAAAGGAAAATGAAACAAAGCAAACAAAACAAAAGCAGAGGAACAGAAAAAAACGAAACAAAAACAAAGCAAACAAAACAAAAGCAGAGGAACAGAAAGAAAAACGAAACAAAAACAAAACAACGCAAACAAAACAAAAGCAGAGGCACAGAAAAGAAATCGAAACAAAAGCAAAGAGAAGCAAAACTAAATGAAAGCAGAAAAAGTGAAAGCAAAACAAAACAAGCTAATGGAAGGAAAAATAAATAAAACAGAGGAAAGGAAAACAGAAAACATAAAGCCAAACAAAACAAAAGCAGAGAAAGGGAAAGCAGAACAAAGAAAAACAAAACAAAAGCAAGGGGAAGGAATACAAAACCAAGTCAAACAAAAGCAGTAAATGAATCAAAATTAATATTATAAACTGTACTGTAATAAATTGCAAATGATGATAAGTTTTTTTGTTGTTTTTTTAAGAAACCTTAACATTACTGACGACAAACTTGGCCTTCAGCCTTCATTTTCCTATGAAAAATCTCCTCAAAAGTATGTGCTTGTGTTTCAGAAGGAGTAATTTCCCAAAATCCACTGCAAACTCACATTCAGCTCTATTTTGACATGTAACGGCCACTACTCATTACCAAAAAGTATTGCCACAATTTTTTCTGATGAAATTAACTGCTTTATGTGGAAATGTCAAAATATGGAAGTAAATTGGGTCACAAGTATCATTTCGTGTTGACTGTAAAAGGTCAAAAAGTATCGTCCACGCAGTAAAAAATGTTAAGGTGCCTGTTGTATCACACCTGAAATGAAATGTGTTGATTTAAAAAGCAGTGAAAATAGCCACCATGGTGACTTCTCCCAATCATCAGACCATTTTTTTTTAACAAACATGATGTTACACACCTTATCAATGTAAATGATTTACATTGACAAAAATGTTGTAGAAAGTATTTTGTAGGAGCACAACTGCTTTAATCAACATTTGCTGCATGGCATCTACGCCCCCATTTGTACATAAGACCACTTCTTTATTGATTCTAGGGAAATTGGTTTGTATTTGCTTCGTTTTGTGACTCTACTGTGTTGTGTGTTGATCAGACCGACAATCTTAAGAAATCCAGTGCCCCTCGTTCCCATTTTGTTCCCCACCACCGGAAGTCCTGCAGCTGCTTTGGATGTGTGCTTACCCTCCTGAATGTTTGGATTGGGATTCTCTTGTTTGTGCGCTGGAAGCCGCAGTCAGACCCGCATCTCTGATGTCACCTCTTGCCATAAAGAGTTTCCATACAAGCTCTTGGAATCTTTCCATCATATTTTAATAAATGACTATTATGCCAAAAGTTGTTGTTTTATTTCTATTTCTGGCATCGATGATCATCAAGTTTCACCCTACTAATCATACAAACATGAACACTTGATACAAATTCAAGAATAGGAAAATGGCTTCAGATTTCAAGAACTCGTGCCTAATCCTGTTACACTCGCATATATAGTGTGAAGACAAACTAAAAAGTATTCAACTGCCTATTATTTACAGCAAAGATTAATTATAGCTTATTAAAGATGAAACATGTACAAAATAGAGTAAATCTTCAATAAGACATTCATAATAGTAAGACTGTTTGTCACAAATGAACATTATTGTAGTTTACGCCAAGATAAATGACAAAATATGTAGAAACATTAAAGGGACAGTTCACCTAAAAATGACAATTCTGTCATCATTTACTCACCTTCAAGTTGAAACCAAAAAGATATTTTGAAGAGTGTTGGTAATCAAACAAGCATTTTTGTCCATACTATGGAAGTCAATGGCTACCGTCAACTGTTTGGTTACCAACATTCTTCAAATGATCTTATTTTGTGTTCAACAGAAGAACGAAACTCAAACAGGCTAATGGAAGCAAAACAAAAGCAGAGGAAAGGAAAACAAAAAGCAAAGCAAAAGCAAATTGAAGCAAAACTAAATAAAATGCAAAATAAAAAGCAAATTGGAGCAAAACAAAAAGTAGAATAAATCAAAACAATACAAAATAAAAAAGAAACAAAACAAAAGCAGAGGAACAGAAAGGAAAACGAAACAAAAACAAACCAAAGCAAACAAGAAAAAAAAAGCAAAGAGAAGCAGAACTAAATAAAAGAAAAAGTTGAGGGTTAATAAATGCTGACAGAATTTTAATTTTTGGGTGAACTATCCCTTTAAGGACATCATTTACACACTATCTGCACTTTACCAAAACACAAGACGTGAAGAATTGTTTCAATGAAGACACAGGTCGCTGTTCTGCTGAGGAGGTGAATATTGGGATGTCAGTTCGGCCTCCATGGGTACGTTCAGACTGCATTCGTTTGGAAGTCTGTCTTTAGGTTTTCTCAGGTTCTCCTGAAAGATTGAGAAATAAGAATTAATACAGAGAAAATAACACATTCTAGCATACTTTTCACACCCAAAAATTGCAATTTAGCACACTTTTATGTTATACTTTTCACAAAAATAATATTCTAAATGCAAAGAAAATTATGTTTTGGACACTTTGCATGTTAATTGCAATTTATTGCGTTTCAATTCATATTAAATGCAGCTGTTTGAACTTAAAAGTGCTCTTTTGCATATCAGAACAGATCTTTGACCTGTAAACAATTCCTAAATGTGGCCAAGCATATACTAACATTTCATAGAATATCAACATTATGATTTCCACAGTGATATATAAATATTTGTAAACCAAAAATTCATTATTCTCAATCACACAAGCACAAAACCGTATTTTCAAATGATAGCAAAATTGATTGAGCTGCACACCAAATTCTTCACAGGCACAGATCTGAGCTGTTTTAAATCTAAAATAGAAAGCATATACTCTGGCAAGAGCCCTAAACCAACACAACCGCACGATTTACTGAAGCCCTTCATTTTGAGAGCCGTCCTGCTGAGCGACTGTGAGAACAGACTGCAGCACTGACAGATTCATTCAGACCGCTCGAATCCATCAATACGGTAGTCAGTCAAAAACAACAAGAGATTACGATTGGATTATTTCACCACAACCATGAGGAAATATAACCTAGAAGTAAAATGCAAATGGAATGAATTCAGTTACTTAAAGGGACCTTAAAGGAGTGATTGATTGCGATTTCACTTTTTTAACATTATTTAGTGTGTAATGTTGCTGTTTGAGCATAAACAATATCTGCAAAGTTACGAAGCTGAAAGTTCAATGCAAACAGAGATATCGTCTTTTAAAATTCTGGCAGTTTAATGCCTACAAAAATGGCTGGTAGGGACTACAACAAGTTACTTCCGGGGTTCATGACATCACAATCCCAGATAAACCCCACCCTCGGGAAAAGGCGGCAACGGGGGCGGGGCCATGCTGCGCTGCTTTAGAGAAGAGGAAGAGAAAACGTCTAGCTCTCTCTCTCTCTCTCTCATTCAGCTCAGCTCCAGCAATGAACTGTTACAATTATACTCTTATTTTCACACAGCTATGAGAAGCGTTAAACATGGACGTGTGTGCAGTTGCCGTACTGTATTAAAGCTTCAATCAGGACAAAACTGTATATTAACAGCTAACATATGCAGTAGGGACGTTTAGACACGCACTAGAGGCAGTTTAGCCAATCACAACATACTGGGCAAGCTAACCAATCAGAGCCCATCGCCTATTTCTGAGGGAGGGGCTTCATAAAAGAAGGAAATGATCAGCGCGTTTCTCAGAGAAGGGACAGAGCGGTGTGGAATAAAGGTAAATGGTGTGAAAAATAATGCGTTTTTTTTTTTTTTTCAAACTAAGCATTAACACATGTTAGACTGCACCCCATAAACACAATCAAGCCTAGAATAAAACCAGTGAACCACCCCTTTAAAGAGAACTTAGAACAGAAATACAACTTTAAAAGAATATTCAGAATGTGAACTGAATGTAAAGTTTTTGAACATTTAATCGCATGCAAATGTATTATAGTTATTTATAAAAATCTAAAATTTTGTCATTTCTAAAAATTATTTCTTAAAAATCGAACTTATATTGTGTATTTAAATATATGTACAATTACACATTTGTAACAATGAAGCTGCAATTTAGCATATTTAATATATATATATATATATATATATATATATATATAGAACACCTTTAAATTTAGTATCAAATAAAAGACTATAGTTAAAATACTTTACATGTGCTTTAGTATGCTAGTCAACACATCAAAATAAGTGCATTTTTTAAAAATATGATAAAAGATTAAATTCAAAATTAGATTAAAGATTAGAAATTTAAATTAGATTTAAAATGTACTTTAAAGTAAATCTTAATTTGACATTATTACAAAATGCACTTTTTAACAGTGTACTGAAGTGTGTTATGAAAAATGTTTGTTTTATTATTGTTATATTATTTGTGTGTGTGTGTGTGATTTTTTTTTTCCTTTTTGGGTGTATTATCCTTTTAGGGTTAACGTATTAAAAACGTTTTCGTCAACTGAAATAAAGCTAAATAAAACAAAATATAAATATTAGATGAAAAACTTAAGCTAAACAATAATTAGAAATGTTGCCTTGGCAACATTAAAACACAAATTATAAAGAAATGACTAAAAATGCTAAATAAAATAAATTAACCCTAATCTGTAAAATAAGCACATAACAAAATAACTAAATAATATTTATAATAATTTAAATAACTAAAATAAAAAATGAAAAGAAAAGTAAAAGCTAATTCAAAATATGAATACAAACTTATATATATACAGTGGGGCAAAAAAGTATTTAGTCAGCCACCAATTGTGCAAGTTCTCCCACTTAAAAAGATGAGAATATATATATATATATATATATATATACACTAAATATATAAATAATACTAAAATGATGCTGATAAAGTAAGTGAATGACAGTAAATAACAACTTAAGTTTCGGTCTATTTCCAATCATATGATTTCATACAGATTTAAAATATTGTGCATGAGACATATGAACCACTGTCATAGTGCTTTATTATATACACACACACACACTTTTAAGATTTTTTAAAGAATTTAAAATTTTTGGGTACATTATCCATTTAAGTGTGTCACCTACAAACAATAATTATAATATTCATTAACATATCATTAATTATGCATCCCAGCTAACAACTCCATGTACATATTATTCAATAAAATCAGCCCTGCGTCTTCTACACAAACAGTAACCGTCTATAAATAATCAGCGCACATCAATAGACATCAGGCCACGGTTATTTGTAGCGAGAAACTTTTAGCTCAGCTTAAAATACTGCTCGGAGGCCTTGACCCAAACTTCCCAACTTCTGAAATGGACGAATTAATAGATGCATATTAAATAGGAGCAGTTGGATTGTTATGCTAAACCTCACCTCAACATGCAAAACAAATGTGGTGGGTTTGAAACGGAACACAGCGAAGGCCACCGTCCTTTCATTTAAATGCATGTATTATACATAAGTTTATATATAAAAAAGAAGGACCACAAAAGCACTAATGTGTATTTTTTTATCCTTATTAGTCATGAGGAGAAAGAAAGATAAAAAAAACTCTTTAAGCACCTGGACCTCGCTCTCAGCATTCCATTAATTACCCAGACAATGGCAACAACTTCAGAGGCAGATTTTTCAATTTCAGAAAGAAAAAGAGGCAGACAGACAGAGAGAGAGAGAGAGAGGAGAGAGGAGAGGGGGAACGAGACAGATGGAGGGAGATGGAGAGAGAGAAATGCATGTATTCAGGCTCTTCATGCTATACCAGCACTTAAATCCGACGGACCTCCCATAAAAAAGACTCAAGGTTACGTTCGATTGAAAATCCTCACAAACAACCACTTCAGAAATCCATTTAGAGCCAGTGCTGGAACATCTCATTCAAACATGTTGTCCTGTTAAAATGGTCGCGTAGCTCTTCTAAAACTCTTTCTCCGCCGCTGCTGTTTGCCGGGCCTCTTTGTAAAAGCGATTAAATTTCCACATTCTGAAGCACAAAGACATAATTACACAGGATCAGAAATGCAGCCCAAACAGAAGGTCAGACATGAAAAATGACCTCTTATTGTCACAAATGATAGGCCGTTTTGCCAAGAGTAATTTGTAACAATACCTCAGCTCGCAGTTCGTTGGAACGGCCAATGGAACACGGCCCAGATATTTCAAAAAAATTGTGTTTTGTGAGTAATGAGAGTTCAATGGAGTGTATAGAGACTAAAAAGCTCAAATGATGAAAAATAGGAAGCTCACTTATTTCTTTATTAGTTTTAATTCTGTTACAATTTACTCACCCTCATGTCAGTCTACATGTAAACCCGTTTGACTTGCTTTCTTCTGTGGAACACAAAAGGAGATGTTTTGAAGAATGTCACCGATGCTCTATTTCAGTTAAGAAAAATATGGTTTCGAAACACATAGGAAACGTCAAACCTGGCATCAAGTTTTAATTTGCACCAGGGTTATTATTAAGTCAAGTATTAAAACATTTTCATCCCGAGTTCGAATCCCAACTCGAGAACCTTTCCCGATGCCATCCCCTTTCTCTCTCCCACTTCGCTTGCTGTCAGCTGTGATCTGTCCAATCATAATGTATAGGCAAAAACACCTCAAATAAATCTTTAAAAAACTAAACATTTTCATTAATTGAAATTTAGCAAAATATAATATTAGATAAAATAAACATAAGCTAAACAATAATTCGAAATGTTGGAAACGCTAAAACACTAAAATTATAAATAAATTACTAAAAATTAAATAAACTAACACGAATCGGTTAAATAAACACATAACAACATTGCTAAAAATTAAACAAATTAAAATGAAAAATTGAAAAATAAAAGCTAATTCAAAATATTCCTAAAAACATATATAAAGTAATTATATACTAAATAATACTAAAATTATGGTGAAAGACAGTAACCAAATTAAGTTTTGGTCTATTTCCTGTCATGATTGCATATGGATTTAAAATATTGTGCATGAGACATATGGACCACTTTCATAGCGCTTTTTTGTCTCCATTTACTTTTGTCATTTATTTATTTGTCATTTTATAAGATTTACATCCCCTGCTGTATTTTATTGTATGAAAAAGAGCAGCGTGAACATTCTGCTAAACATCTGCTTTTGTGTTTTACGCAAAAATGAAAGTCATACAGATTTGAAAAGTATCTGGACTTTGAACTGAAATAAGATTTTTAGATTTAAGTTATTTTATTACAACCCAGTTACTTATTTAAAACATACTGTACTGTCATTTAGCCATAAGTAAATATGGTTAAATATTTGAGGCTAGTAAGTATGAACAGAACCCCATAGTTACATACCTCTCTAAGCAGACTTTCACCAAAACACCTTTACAAAGATAACTACCGTTCTTTTAAATTACTGCAGTATTACTGCAAAATCTGCAACCTATAATAATATTATAAGTGGTGCAGTTAAGCGCTACTGGTTGGAACGAAGGCAGGACTAAGAGTGAAGCTTTGTTAATGAGATCCAAATTGCCTAAAACACTTAACGACGTGCCAATGGATCCAAGAACAATACTTTGTAAATGGCATGCTAACAAACGTGCGCTTATACTGCAACCAGATATCTGGCCGCTGTATCACGAACCAACCCAAATCCTCAGAAGTTCAAATATCTGCTTATTTTATAAAAACTAATACCATTATTAAATAAAACAATAAATCAAGGCTAAAATGTGCCGTGTTCTTTGTGAACTGTATTTGGGATTGGTGGTTTTTGTGGATACTGTTGTTGGCGAAGACACACTAAATATATTCTGTATCAAAGGTCTTCCTGGATTCACCCCTTTTAATATAAGAGGTGTATCCAAGGTCACTTCCTGATTGTGAATCCTCCAATGAGGTGCAAGATTCAATGCTCAAGTGTTTCTTTGTGGTCTGACAATAGGAAGTGTCAGAATTTTCAATACATGTGCTTGCAAATGTCACCCAAGGTCATATGAGCGTGACAGGAGTTCGAGCAGTCAAACATAACAAAATCAAACATGCTTTTTGTAGACACGGCTACATCTACAAAACCATGTGTATGCTGCATAACATACATTTACCGCTACACAAAGAGCATAATATCATATCGTATATCATAATATCATATAGAATATCATTCATAACAGCCTGGAAAAAGCTGAACTTTGCAGAACCTTGAACCCTGAACCTTGAATTGCGACCCACTGATGGAGCGCTCAGGAAACAGCAGAAGATTGGGAAGGTTCACGCCGCGGCACAAGCAAATCAAGCACAGTAAGGTAACCGCTGCTAAGCACATGCACACATATCAAAACTACAGCTCTGGAATAGGAAATTAACGCAATTTTTGTTTTTTTGCATAATTAGCACTGCTTACAAACACAGGATTCCGTTGAGCCGTCACAACACGATGTTGCTAAACAATGAAGGTTTTTCTTCACAATATGAAGCAGGTACACAAGTCAGTGATTTTCAGGGCAGAATTGGCTGAGGTTTGTCTTGTGCAATGCAAATGCCTTGTGGTCTGTAAAAATAATGAAATGTCAATTTATATAAATGTACAAAATTAGCTAAATTAACAAAATAAATGAATAAATAAATAGAGTTTAGCACAGGAATATGAATGAATGAATATGGTTGACTGGAAACTTTTTAAATTATCAATGTAAAACTTATCAAATTAATAAAATTAATAAAAAATACAAAACAATTTCTCATTATAGCATGGGAATGAATGAATGAATGAATGAATGAATGAATGAATGAATGAATTTAAATTTTAACATTTTAGCACAGAAATATGAATTTTGTGTTTTGAGTATACGAGTATATATTGAGTATATGAGTATTGTATATTTTGTTAAATATATTAACATTAAATTACATATAGAATCCTAAGTTTTCAAAGTATGACATTTGAAATATATAATAGATATTATATATATATATATATATATATATATACATATACATACACACGCACACATATAAAAATTTTAAATTTTTTTGGTACAATGTCTTTCCCCATGGACTTCCATTGTGGTAATCAACAGCATGCACTGACGTGGTTGATAAATCTAATTAAATTGAACCTTCAACAGAAATGAACTGAAATAGCACTAATGCACTAAACTGCATCTCTTTAATTTTTATCTTATTCAAGACAGCCAGCACACCTGCTTGACCATTTCAGCACATTTGCCAAGAGGTATAAAGATGCAGAAGTCAAGCGAACGCAGCACATTAGTCTCTGTCGATAATTTTTCTGAAATTTGGTGAAGATAGAGCATTGAAGAACCTTTGGCCATCCGCCTCGCCTTCTTCTGAAAAACAGCTGTTCGTACACAGCAAATCGACAGTTATTTAGTCTGCCAGTCGATCCTTGGAGACCATTCAGTTCCTCTACAACACTGGTTCCCTGGCAGCAGCTACTTGATATCAGACAGCCTGTGCTCGCCAAGCGAACATGACACGCTCTGAAAGAGGGCCACATCAGAGGTCCGGAGCCTGGGACCATCAAAGAGAGCGTGGAGGGAGCTCCGGGGGGAACACTGGTGTGCATCTGGTTCAGTATGCATCAGAGAGGAGGGCTGCTTTGTGTCACCTGCAGAGAGAACCAGGCAAAGTCCATCAAGCTGTCATTGACCTGTGGCAAGATTGTCGGTACCTGCCGTCACTGTTAGGGTGTGTGCGCTCACGAAAGAAGACACTGTATCTGTTTAACATCAGAGAGCCGAAGGAATTCTGATTGACATTGTATGATGTGTAAACCAACAGGCCGTAGAACATGTGTAGATATGATATACCTCTCCTGAGAACTATTTACAGGGTGTTTTTGTAGATTCGGGCCAGATTCAAATCCAATTTTCCCACATTAGCACCTTGGCTTAATTCGACCAGGGGAAACATGCTAATTGCAAGGCAATTAGCATCCAGCTTTCACAGTGATATTTAATAACCAACAATTATTGGTTATTCATCTTCACGTCATTCCAAACTAGTAAGACTTTCTTTTGTCCATGTTTTTCGTTGGAACACTGAGGCAGACGTCATTGATCCTGGATGGGCACAAAACATGATAGACTTGACTAAAATTTATCTAGACAGGATGGCGACATTGAAGTTAGCATAACATAACAGTCAAAATTGACACAATACCAATTTTAGCTAATGCTCCACCTTCTTTAGATGTTTAGCCCATAAAAACTATTACAACTCTGTTCTAAAAACTAGCGATCTACAGTACTTCTACAGTACATTACTTGGCGGTCATTCAGTTTTTATATTTCACTGCACTATTTTTCCATAGTTTCTCCAATGTAAAGACTGCAAACGTTGCATTTGCATCTTGCGTCTTTTACAACATTTCGCAAATGTCATTCTGTTTTAAAATTGTGAAGCTCAAGTTAAAAATAGTTACAATTTTAATAAAAATACGACTCTAGACCTTGACAATTTTTCCAATGCACTGAAAAATGCATGCTGTGAAAACTGGCTTTTTTATAACACATTTTATAGCATTACACACGATATACCTTGTTTTAGCCAAATGCTAAGGCAACATTACAAGTAACCATCCCAGAATGCATTGCAAGAAACATGACATGACTGGTGAAGACAAAATTGGTATATTTAATGCAATTGGAAATTTAAGTTAAAAATAACTAACAATTGTCCCAACATTTTAATTTACACTGATTAGAGGCTTTAGCTTAGCAACATGCTAATGTTAACCTCAACTGGAATTAAATGCGAGTCACAGAAGAGCACTATTCTGTTTAGCAACCTTTGAAGTTATATGACACTGAACATGATAGAGTTGAAGGGAGCTGACTATGCTAAGCAAATTGCTAGGTTTTGGAACATTAACATCTCTTTCAATATGTGCATACTGTACATTTAGTTTGTTAGCTTAGCAACATGCTAATGTCTACTGGAATCAAATGTGAGTCACAGATAAGCACTATTTGTTGGCGTGCACAGTTGCTGTCAATGCAGAATGCTTCATTTCGGTTTTTGAAGATGCATCTTTTAAAATATGGCAACTCTGAAGGGAACTAACTATGGTAGACAAATCGCTAGGCTTTGGAACAGCAATATAAAAAAAATGGGCATACATTTAGTTTGTTGGCTTAGCCACACAATAATATCAAACTCTATTTAAAAACAAATGCAAGTAACAGAATAGCTCTATTTGTTTGTATGCACTGTTGCTGCCCATGTAGAATGTTTCATTTAAAGGAATTGTTCACCCAGAAATGAAAATTGCCCCATGATTTACTCAAGATATCCTAGGTGTATATGACTTTCTTCTTTCAGACGAATACAATCGGAGTTATATTAAAAATATCCTGGCTCTTCTAAGCTTTATAATGGCAGTGAATGGGGGATGAGATTTTAAAGCCCAAATTCAAAAGCGTCCATTCATCATAAATAGTGCTCCACAAGGCTCCGGGGGTGACAAAGTCCTTCTGGAGTGAATGAATGCATTTGTGTAAGAAAAATATCCATATTTAAAACTTTAGAAACCGTAATCTCTAGCTTCTGCTAACTCATGTTCACAAGAGAGTAGCATTCCAGCGGATGACGTAGGCGTAGCGTAAGCTCCGGTGAGAAGTGACGAACACGGAAGCACAGAAGATAAAACAAAACACCGGTCACGATTTAGAAGTACAAAATGAGGATTTGAAGAAAAAAATATTGGGGGATTTAAATATAAGCCAAGAGGAGACTGGTTTTCTTTTGATGTAAACAAAACTTGGTTCTCGCGAGACTAACATATTCTCACCGGAGCTTACACTACGCCTACATCCTACATCATCCGCTGGAACGCCACGCTCTCATGGACAGTTAGCGGAACTAGTAATTATGGATTATAAAGTTTTAAATATGGATATTTTTCTTACACAAACACATCGATTCACTTCAGAAGGCCTTTATTAACCCCCCGAAGCTGTGTGGAGCACTTTTTACGATGGATGGATGCAACCATCTCAACCACTATTTACTGCCATTATAAAGCTTGGAAAACCAGGATCTTTTTTTAATATAACTCTGATTGCATTCGTCTGAATCAAGAAAGTCACACCTAGGATGGCTTGAGGTTGAGTAAATCATGGGGTAATCTTCATTTTGGGGTGAATTATCCCTTTAAGTAACACTTTAGGTTACATTAAAATACTTCCTTAAAAGGGAGCTGACTATGCTATGCGAGAGCTCTAGGTTTGGGAGCAGAAATATCCATTTAAATACTGGTATGCACATTTACATTTAATTTAGTGTAAATGCTTCAGTTTATTTAAATATGTCAGTTTGACTAGATGCTACAAACAAGTTTTTTTAAGTAACATCTAAAGTTAAAGCTATTTCTCAAGTGAGTGATAATAAAAGTAAATTAGATCATACTATTTGAAATGAGAGACATTTTTAAGAATTTCTTTTGGCCAGTGCTGGACACACATGGGCAGATCAGAAACCAAATGCCGTCTTTGATATACACGTCAGACTAAAATTTGGCGTTCATGAATAATGAATGCATGTGGTGGGGGAGCATCTTCAATGAGCCAGGAGAGAGCAGCGGTAGCACTCATCTAGGGTCTGGCACGAGGCTCTAATGACTAGACCCAGAGCCCACCACAAGCCCACCGCTAACAACAGCAGCGCTCTACGGGACCGCCAGCTGTTTAATTAAGCATTAGTCTAATCTGCATCTATTGAGCCAGACGTCTGTTGGACTTCTGAGAGGGATGTTAAATGTTTCAGGTCTAAATGAGAGCCTGATCCCGTTATCTCAAACTACTGACCTGCATTTCAGTGTAAACAGGAAAATACTCTCAACATGAATGGAAGCATCTTTTTTTCCTTCTCTTTGTCCCAGCTGTTTGTTGGCAAGAACTTCACACAGCGCTAACAGATCCATTTCACAAACAGACAAAAGTGATAATTAAGAAACATCTAAGCTGTTTACACAGCACTTGCAAAAAAACTTGATGCAAAAAAGGGGGTACAAATTGCAAACTGGTATTGCTTTATGATTTTATGTTTTATGGTAACCTGATATTGAATATAAATGTATTATTTATTATTACAGCCAAGGATTGAGGTTTAGATTAAAAAAGAAAAAAATATACAATATTAATTAAATAGTATTATTTAATAATATTATTAAAATAATTAATAAATTAACAATATTTCTTAATGAATATTATACATTAATTATAAAATTATATAATTGAATATATAATTAGATAATGTATATATTATATACTGTATACATTTATTTATATTAAAAGTACATATATTATACATATATCCCATATTGTACATTACATAAAAGTTCAAATTGCAATAAATAAATTGTAAACAGAAAAAAAATTAATTGGTGACAAATTTATAAAACGCTGGTATTGCTTTATGATTTATGGTTTTATTTTTGTTTTATGGTAACCTGATATTGAATATAAATTTGGTATTATTACAGCCAAGGATTGAGGTTTATATTAAAAAAGAAAAAACTATATTAGTACTAAAAAATATTTACAAAAAAAGTAAATTAGTAATTAATATTTCTTAATGAATATTATATGTAATTATAAAATTATATAATAATTTAATATATATTAGATAATGTATATATTATATACATTTTATTTATATCAAAAGGGACAAAATATTAAATATATTTTATTATATATTCAAAATATTATGTATAGCTGTAGAAAAACAAATAATTACATAATTTATATATTATATACTGATTCAATTATTTAACATACAATTTAAAAAATATTATAATATATATCCTAATATATTATGCAATATTAACAAAAATAATATAGTATAAAACAATTTAATTATTTAAAATGATTGAACAATTAAAAAACTATTTGTAAAAATATTATTCTATATTTATTTTTTTAAACATCACAATATTATGATGTATCACACATGTATACTTATAATTAATAGTCTAATTATGCTTTAATGTATCAATATTACATATTATTTTATATAATTACAATCAATTGCCTATTTATTTACATTCTTTTTAAAACACATTTTAAAAACATTTTAAAAACTATCTTTGAAAAGTAATTTAAGATGTTTTCAGTGGCTTACAGTGGCATTACAACATGAGCGGTCATCCTTGAGTGACCTGGGGTCAAGTACCATGTTGCAAGGACACAATGAAAACAAAGGAGGACAGCAAATTTATGAACACAAGACCTTTGGGTTATAAGGTTGCATGTTATGAAAGTACTATATGCTCAAAAGTCAACAAAGATCATACATGCAGAAAAACATGAAGATCTGTCTCCGATCTAAAAGATTTACCAGCTAAAACGTTCCACATAACTCAAACTCTGTCTGGGTAGTAGGTGGGTGGTTGGACTAGGGTCACGACAGGGCGTGTAGGAAGTGACTTCATCAGTGAAAAGATGTCAGCTTGTTTTCCTTTTTTCTTTTCCTGTTGTGTTCTGATAGGAACTTCCTCTTCAATGGGGGTGGAAGTAGGTGTCACTCTCCAATCCACCCACATCACAAGGGGAAATGTCCATCACACGCCCAACCACACAGGGTAAAGAGGTGCAGATGAGCAGACTTTAGATCCCCAGAGTGACGATCAATAAACATCACATCTCCGTACCGATGACACCAGGATGGCCGTTTCCATTTTTCACTTTATCTCTTCCATTTACAAAAACACATGCCTTTTTAGGGAAAAAATAAACATGGATCACCATTGTTGAGTGAACTGTTGCTTTACAAGTCAGCAGATGTGGTTGTAAAAGGAGAACAGTCTCCACAACAAACAATTTCTGTACAGTAGTCTCTCTCAATGGGACTTGGTGATCTAAAGCGGCCGATGTTTGCGGTCTGGCTTCTTTCTTCCTGCGGAGTTAGTCACAGGAGCTCAGGTGGCCGTTCCAGAGTGACATAACAGCCCTGCGCCGCTCTTCCTCTCTTTGCTGATTGATTGGTAGGAGCAAGTGTCCTGCTGGCGATGCCCCCAAGCCACAGGAAACCTCATCAGTTGCTGTGTCTAACGAGGATGTGAGCTGTGGTGATGGCATATTAATGCTCAGGCCCCGACGGACAGCCAGAATAAAAAGACAACATGGCGATGATTCAATAAGAATTGTTTCAGGTGAAACAATGGTCTTTACGGCTGGCCGTTCAAAGAGTGTGAGAGAGGTGAGTCCATCTGCACTCTGAGGTTTGAAATATTTGGCATTGTTTTTCAGCAAAACGCCTCTTTATTTTGGTCTATTGTCAGTGGGATTGAAGGTTCAACACGTTCAAAGCACTTTTCTTGTGCTAAAATGTGTGAAAAGTTAAATATATATGATTTTTTAATAATAATAATAATAATGTTTTTTTTCTCATTTTGTCTCTCATAGTTGAGGTATACCTATGATGAAAATTACAGGCCTCTCTCATCTTTTTAAGTGGGAGAACTTGCACAATTGGTGGCTGACTAAATACTTTTTTGCCCCACTGTATATATATATGAAGAGTTCATTTACAAAAACCGATAAAAGAAATATCAAAAGAAAAGAAAATAAAAACCTGATTGCCGTGCATTATTCTCCACATATAGTGCGATCTGAACCCTAAACACGTTTTGTCAAAAGCCGGTCCACTTTCAAGGCATTGCGAGTTCACGTTTTACTGCAGAAGCTGACAAGCGCCCTTGTTGTTTTTGAACAGAAGCCGATAAGTCCATTTTAGCGAATCAGCGCGCTGTATTCAGGTCAGGTGACAAGGCTACTTTCACTTTGAAAAGACGTGCTAACTGAGAGGAGTTTCGTCAAAGCTGACTAAAAGTGATCGAGGATGGATAATTTCGACGAACTTTAAGAACCTGTGATATCTTCTTCAGGGTGTAAAGGAAAATAAAAGCTGAAACGTTTTCACGGAACCTTGCAAAAGCAGAGCGTTACAATGGTGAGGGAAAAGCTCCTTGAGCGTGTAATCACATCCATACAGTTTACGATCACAACAACGTCTGTCAGGTATCTGCATTGTCATCTGAGGAGATTACAAAGATTAAATGAGTTGTTTTTCACTCTAAAACATGAAATGCGGAGTTATCTACTTTTTGCCAAAAAACGACTGTTGGAGTTATCTGCTTTTGCTATAAAACAAACTTTTAATATATATATATAAAAAACATACTTTCAGTGAACTTTAATTCTGTAAGTTACCTGTATTTGTTTGAGTTATTAATACCTAATCAAAACAACCCAACTGCAGTTTGATTGATATTATTTGGAATGCACAATAAAAAAAAAACAATTTATGAAAATAATAAAAATGGACTTATCTGTTTTTGCAAATGAACTCTTCATATATATATATAGGCACATATATATATTTCAAATATTTCTATATATATTCAAATATTTATAAAAAAAATATATGCACATATACATATAAAAATACATGTAAATTAAAATTGAATAAAAAAAGTAACTGATCAAAAAAAACAACAGATCCATAAACATTAATTTACAAATATAAATACAGATCCAATATATATATATATATATATATATATATATATATAAATGTGTGTGTGTGCGCGTGTGTGTGTGTAGATAAAATAAATAAAAAATGAATATACACATACACATATAAAAATACATATAAATGTATATTAAAAATGAATAAAAACACAGAAAAAATGTTTAATCCATTAATATATAAAATGGATCTATACGTATATTTAAACAATTAAAAAATGTATTACATGTTGCTCAAGGAAAATAGGGTTGAAAAATTGAAAAAGAGGCAGTGCCGGTCCATGTTAACTACTATCACTCATCAGCAACAGCAGTAATCTGATCTTTAGAGGAAAGAAACTCTTTAGCAAGTCTTTGAGGAGCTAGGCCTCACTGATCCAGTCAAATGCCATTTAAAATGGGTTAACTGGTCAGTTATGCTCCACAGCATTTGGATTAAGAGCAGAGCTGTGAAGTCAATCAGTCATATATGATCACACTGCTGATCACTTGACTTGTTTTTCACATCTCAGGATTTCCAGGACATTTAAGACTGACTGTTTTCAGGATGCTTTATTTGAAATAAACTTCCAAATGATAAACAATGTCATGCACACTGTCGTAGCTTGCAAAATTTCAGTAAATGAGCACATTTTGAGCAAAGAACCTTTTCCAAAGATGATGTTTAAAAGCTGGAGAGCATCTAGTCACTTAATCTAGATATTAAAACGATTCGATTTAAAAAAAACAAAAAAAACAAAACAACAACTATGTCTTCTAATCCCATTCCCACAGCTTATCCTGTCCAGTCTCCACTCTGCTATGAATAAAATTGGGAAAACTTCCAAATATAAGGTTTCAAAATCTAAGGTATGGCATCTGATTTAAATGCCACATGCAAAATGATTAAAACATGTAGCCAGATTAAACGTAAGAGCCCCAAAATGCAATATATGTGAAGGAGAAACAACAAACAAGGACAATATTTTAATTTAAAAATATTCTTGAGACTAGCAGTTATTCAGGTGTTTACTGACAAACGCTTCATTCTTGTCATTCTGCAGTTTCTCCTCTCTATCAGGGATTAATTTTTTTTTTCTTTTGGCACAAAAAATGTTTAATTAGCTTTGACTGAAGCGTGATTGACCCCTCGTGTGGCTGGGAAAGAAGTCCTGACAGCACCGTGCAGGTGTGAAGTAAAACAGGAATCAGTGCAGCACCTCTGCTGGTGTGTCGAGAGCCCGCAAGTCAGGAGATCCCTGTGGGGCTGAACAAAAGTGTGTGTGTGTGGGAGACACGACCAGCACGAGGTCCTGTGGCTGACAGCAGCTCCCCTGCCAGGATGTGTAACCTCACATGGCCAAAACAGGAAGCCCTGCCACTCACTTAGTGATTGACACACAGGTGGAAGTTCATAAAGGTTCTAGAAGGGCTGCAGTCCATGTTCAGGGGTTGCTGACTGGGCCACCTGGTACAGTGCAGTAAGGACGAGAGGGGGGGGAATAAATAAATAAAAATGGAAAAAAAAGAGAGGGGGGGGGGTAAATGAAATGAAATAACATTTTGAGCATCCCGACACAGCAACATTAGCAAAGGGGTGAAACATGCTTGACGAAAAATAAACTAAACAAATAAATAAAATAAAAAATAATAAAATACAAACAAAGTAAAATTAAACTTAAAACAAAACAAAATAATATAATTTCTCAGCATCCCAAAACCACAAAGTGTCTGAAAAACCTGTTTGTTTTTTGTTTGGAAGGAAGGAATGTTTGGAAGGAAGGAAGGAAGGAAGAAAGGAAGGAAAGAGAGACAGACAGACAGACAGACAGACAGAAAGAAAGAAAGAAAGAAAGAAAGAAAGAAAGAAAGAAAGAAAGAAAGAAAGAAAGACAAAAAATAAACTAAACAAATAAATAAAATAAAAAATAATAAAATACAAACAAAGTAAAATTAAACTTAAAACAAAACAAAATAATATAATTTCTCAGCATCCCAAAACCACAAAGTGTCTGAAAAACCTGTTTGTTTTTTGTTTGGAAGGAAGGAAAGGAAGGAAGGAAGGAAGGAAGGAAGAAAGGAAGGAAAGAGAGACAGACAGACAGACAGACAGACAGAAAGAAAGAAAGAAAGAAAGAAAGAAAGAAAGAAAGAAAGAAAGAAAGAAAGAAAGACAGAGAGACAGAAAGACAGAAAGAAAGAAAAAAAGAAAGACAGAGAGACAGAAAGAAAGAAAGAAAGACAGACAGACAGAAAGAAAAATTAATTTCTCTTCTTGAGCATTCTGACAGCGATATTAGCTAAAGGGTGAAGTGTTAAAAAAAAAAAAAGGCAAAACAAACAAAACCAAAATCAATAATAAATTAAGGAGTAAAACTGTTTGAAAAATAAAATAAAATAAAACACACAAAACACTTTTTTTAGCACCCCAACTATGCAACATTATCTAAGGTGGACAGTTTGGCAAACCTGAATGGAAAAAAAACAATCAACAAACAAAACACAAAGCAAAACAAACAACCTAAAGAGCTGAAACAGCAAAGAGGTTTTGAGAGTCAGATGTCAGAGAGGATCTGACCGGGTAAGAGTGTGAACAGACTGCCGTCTCACAGCTGAGAGTGATCATGACTCTTGCATCATGGGATGTGTCACACTATGACACAATGCCGGTTCACACCAAACTGCCAATTCTCAGTAAGCCCCGCCCTCCTCTCCTCACTTCTCAAAGCAGGAACCGGCGTGTGCGCGCCCAGGCCTGTGACCTTGACCGTGCCTCATGCACTGTGTACACTTCAAATTGATTCACACCACGGGGAATCTGGAAATTTCCATGTGAAGCCTCAAGTGTGAATAAAATTATGTATATTCTAGAATTAGATTTCTGTTTACAGTTAACAAAAAGGGAAAAGCAATGATCAGAACACATTATCTCTCAGATCCGACAGAGACCACCCAAACGAACACAAAATATGTGAAGCTCAAGTATGATATAATGAGAGGGAAGTCATTTTATGAAATGCAATCAGAAGTTTAAAGTGTAATAACGAAACTACCAGTCTGACACAACAGATAGGGACATGATTTTTTTGTTGGCCACCAGAGGGCTGATGTCTTTGATCATCACTCTGCTTCTTCTGACCATGTTTTTAAGTGAAGATGATTCTCAGTTACAATATTATAATTTTTTTTTTTTTACCTTCCCAGTGATTTTAAGACACTTCAAATCAATAACAGGTTGCCAACAATGTTGAAGAATAACTAAAATGCTACTTATGAACTATAAAATACTGTTTGTTTTACATACTGTAATCAGATGATATATTTTATACAAAATATTTTATTAAAAAAAAGACATTTTATATAGTATATTTATAAAGTAGTGAGGATTTTGATTCAATTTAGTTCCTCTTTTGATTTGTTCAGATTTGTTCCTTGATTCATTGACTCTTTCTGCAAGTTTACAGCACGTCATAGCTGTTGTGTACGTCATGAGCAAATTATTAAATCATTCAATAAACATTCATGACATGTTTTTATTTATTTATATTTTTGGTATTAAAATTGGTATTTTTAAAAAAGGGAGGAACTCAAGAACAATTCGTTTACTTAAAATGTTTGTTTTATTTAGTTATGAGCAAGTCACTGAATCATTCACTAAACCAATTCTTTCGTTCGTTCGTTCGTTCATTCGTTCATTCATTCATTCATTCATTTTTGGTATTAAAATTGGAACATTTTTAAAAAGAGAGAACCTTTAGAACAACTTATTTACTTAAAAGATTTATTTATCTACTTATTTATTTTTGGTATTAAAATTGGTACTTTAAAAAAAAAAAAAAAGGAGAAACTCTAGAATGATTCATTCACTTAAAAATATTTGTTTTTTAGTTATGAGCAAGTCACTAAATCATTCACTAAACCAAATCATTATTTTTATTTATTAATTATATATATATATATATATATATATATTTGGGGGGGGGGGATTAAAATTGGCACTTTTTCAAAAAAGAGAGGAACTTTACAATGATTCATTCACAAGATTTGTTTCTAATTTAGTTACGAGCAAGTCGCTGAATCGTTCACTAAACCAATTCATTATTGTTGTTGTTTTTTGTATTAATATTTGTAAATTCTTTAAAAAGGGAGGAACTTAAGAACAACTCGTTCATTTAAAACATTTGTTTGTCATTTATTTATTTATGTGCGAGTCACTGAATCAACCACTAAACTCATTTGTTAAATTATTTTTTTGGTATTAAAATTGGCACTTTAAAAAAAACAAAAAAAAAGAGAAACTGCAGAAAGATTTGTTCATTTAAAAGATTTGCTAAAAAAACAAAACACCGCTACAAGCTAATTTTTTGAAAGGGTAGTCTTACTGTAATAACATTTTAAATTGAATTTCACTGTAACTTAATCATAATTGCTTGATAAGAACCAAAAATAAGAACAATATATTACCTATTGACACTTGTACACATTTCTGAGCTCGAGCAAAGGGTTTGGTATGATTTTCGTGTCACTGTACAGGAAGCAAATTGATTTTCGTTTCAGATGTCAAATAACCTTGGATCCTTATTGATAGATGGGCACAGAAGTGGCGTGAGGTCTTACCTGTCCAGAGAGGTGGACACCAGTGTCAGGACATCGCAGGTCTTCATTTAAGTTGTCGTGGACACAGGGGAGGGACAGATGCCCTGTGAAGTCACATGAAAAGGAAGGTGGCAAACAAAAAGATTTGTGGTTAAAATTTGCAAGATGATACAAATAAACACCAAACGCAAATTGTAAAATGCTTATCAAACTGGGTGCCACTCTTCTATTCAACTGTCCAGCCAAAAGAAATACAACAATCCATCGCACAAGCTAATATTTCACTGAACATCAATATAGTACAAGCTATATTTTTAAAATCTTTTATCCCCCAGAAAAAAAGACACACACCACCATGGAATAAATTCCTCAAATTTATGGCCGACTTGTGCTTAGATGCTACGATAGTATGGGTAGGGATGAGCACAATCTTTGCCTCCCATCCCAGTGGGCTCAGTCCCCAATTGGTGGGGTCTCTGTGTGCCTATAAATCTGGGGGCACCTCGTAATACGCATCGAGTCTAAGACATTAGGCCTGTGAGCAGCATGTCCTGAATACATACCGGGCTTTGTGCATCAGTGCTACTGCTTCATTCAAGAGTCACTTACTATTGAAGTGAGAAGTCAGGTAAGCACTATAGAATGGTGTTCCTCACAATGAACAATCATTGACTTCCATATACAACGAACAGTTGATTTGTGTAAGTGGAGCAGATGTGTGAGAGCTCGACTTCACTTTATGTAAAATTTACACTTTACAGTCCAAGTAGTAATAGATCTCTTTGTATGTGCGAACTTACAATTGTGCCACTGTGTGATGAAGAAAAAATGCATTGGCAGGAAGTTCTCAAAGAGTAAGTCACAGCGAAAACATCAAATAGATTGCAAGTAACCATAAATAGCTAATGAAAATAATACAATACAAACTCCTTTGAAGATTCCACAGTGAAGAAAAGTTTACACACACACACGTTTGTTTCTGTGAATTGTGGGGACTTTCCATAGACTTCTATTATTTTTATACTGACCAAACGATATTGTCTATCCCCTAACCCTAAACCTACCCCTTACAGAAAACTTTTTTGCATTGTTACACTTTCAGATAAACATAATTTACTCTTTTTTTTTTTTTGACATTGTGAGGAACTGCCTGCGGTCCCCACAAGGTAAAAAATATATATATATATTTCAGAAAAAAAATAAATAATATTTCAGGTTTCAATGTAGCATAAATAAGTACACACACACACACACACACACACTCATTTTTATGTCATATATAGTAAAATAAGACTATTAAAAAGCTGAAAATACAATATAAATTTTACAAGAAAATTTTTTTAAATGAATGAGAAATGTTGCCTTGAACTGAAATACATTTATGCTGAAGGACTAAGATTACTAAAACTAGCTAAACAAAAATTACAACAAAAAAAACTACAAAAATCTTAATAAAAAATAAAAAATATAAAAATGACAAAAGCACCTAACAAAATGACTAAACGGTAAACTGAAATGAAAAAGAAAACGGAAAATTAAAAATAAAACTAAATGAATGATATATATAAATTTATCTTCAGCTTTTTAGTGCGTGTGTGTGTGTATATTGGCTGACTAAATACTTTTTTGCCCCACTGTATATATAAGGGGTGTAACGATACACGTATTCGCATTGAACCGTTCGGTATGAGGCTTTCGTTTGGGTACGCATTACAAACTGAACGATTTGATTCGTTGGACTAATCCTATTACATTTTGAAAATAAAACAGCTTAAAGTGTGGGAGATATAATGTTCTCAGTGCCACTGCGCTCAACAAGGCAGCCCAAACAACATAACAGGCAGCGTGTTGTCTGCCCAGTGGCGTAACGTTAGCGGACGGGCACGCAGGACACGCACTGCGAAAGGCCCCGCGATAACCTCTTCTTGCTGGGGTGCGTCGAAAGACGATGATCTTGTATCGACGATAGCCAGAGATATTGTCAAAAACATCAATTGTTGGCAATATTAAGATATTTGGCATTTCCAATTAATGTAGGCATGTTTCATTCTTATTTTTATTAGGCCTATTATTATTATTATTATTATGTAGTTACTTTTATTATTAAATTAAAATTACAATTAATTTGCCCCGCAATATTAGCTACCGCATAACTGACACGTTGCGAGGATAACAAAAGATTAGGCTATTTACTCCTCAATTAATTAATCAAAAAAACATTTTTTTTAAACAGGTCTATTATACAATGAATTATAGGGCTACAATTAAAATATTAACACTGCAGTCATCAATAAAAATCAATGAAATAAAAAGCTTTTATTTCAAGCACTGACTTTCAAAAACAACCTGTTTAACGCGAAATATGTTTCTTCTCATTTTTTTTTCACTATGTAGGCTACGGGCCACAAGAGAAATATTAAGGGAATAAATTAAAACCGTTAGCTATATCGTTATCATGTTGAAGTAAATTCGTCTCTCATTGTCTCTGAAAGAATATGTGGCGTCAGATGCCGAAAGCTCCATCATTACTCCGTCATTCTGTTTTTACTTTCACTTTCTGTATAGTGAATTGCCTGAGATTAAGTCGTTGCTTGTATGTGATATCCATTGGCTCGCCTTCATGGTTTAAAACTGAAATATTTCCAGCATTGCGACATAACCAATTACCCCTGTACAGAACGTACCGAACCGAACCGTGACACCACTGTGTCGTATCGAACCGTGAATTCTGTGAACTGTTACACCCCTAATATAATATATTTTATTTTTATAGTATATATAGTAAAATAAAACTATTAAAAAGCTGAAAATAAAAAAAATATTTTACATTAAAAAATGTACAATAAATAAGAAATGTTGCCATGAACTGAAATAAAATGCTGAAGTACTAAGATTACTAAAACTACGAAATTAAAAAATAAAGTTAATCTAAAATCTTAATAAAAAATACAAAACAACTAACTAACAAAATGACTAAACTGTAAACTGAAATTAAAATGAAAACTGAAAAATGGAAAAATAAAAGCTAATATATATATATATATATATATATATATATAAAATTCTAAGTATGTTCCCAAAGGGAGGTTTTATCAGACTTAGCTACAGTAAGTAAACTCAATTTTGTCTCCAAATAATAACCTCCTCAACACACACGACATGGTCGGCAAGGATTCATCTCCTGCAAAGGAGGGTGGGCCGGGGCAGCCAGAACTCATTTGGTGTGTTGCTATGAAATGGCTGCCCATCAGAAATATCTTCATCTATCTCTGCCTCATCTACATGGGTGGAAATGGAGAGATGAAGGACTGAAAGGAGAGAGGTAGGGTGAAAGGGGCGTCCGGAGGAGAGAGGTCAGCGCATTCAAGGAGTCCATCATTCTGACGTGTCAAAACGTCTATTAACTGAGTTTGTGGAAGTGTCAGTGTGCGTTCAGTGACACGAGCTTCAGCTTCTCCAGGCGGTTCTGAGATATTAAGTATCTCTTTGAGGAGACAAATCAAATGGGAGAAAATAAGTCTTTCATTAAGCTCCAAAAAGCAAAAAAACTTGAGACAACGTAGGCTGTAAAAACAAAAACAAATCTTGCGACAGTGCGGCAGCGATAAACGCAACAGCAGAAATAGTGATTGTTTCCAAACAGGTTTCTAAAATGCTCCCTCGTCTGCCATTGCTCTGTTGCTTTCTTAACACATGGTTTATTGTCAGTCTTACACCAGCACTTTAGAAACTTCAAGGTTTCAACACTGGCCCGGATCTCAAAGTATTCTTGACAAAACAGTACCAGCTGAGGTAAACAGCTAAAGGTAAACAGTGTAAAACCCAAAGGCGGATTTAGTTTTGGACCATCTGTTCAATTCTTTGCGATCAGAAAGGCGTACTGGCAGATATCTGAAGATTGCAGAAACTGAGAAAAACTTGCGTGAGCTCAAGGGACAATGAAAAGCTCTGTTTTTTTGCGTTTCTTATCCGCTATTATTGTTATAGTGTGGTCTTCTGTGAGATCACAATGTGACAAGGTGGCTTTGATTTTAATGATTTTAACTGTTTTACTATTGGATGATTGAGAAGAAGAAGGTTTTTTCTGAAAACAGATCCTGGATGCTGATTGGTTAATACTAATACAGTAATTCCAATTTAAAACCCCCCCCCCCCCCCTCCGTGATTCTTGTTGGGGAGCTCTCTGAGGGACAAGGATGTGACACAATGGCCTCGAGGAGGTCACCCCTAAAGGGACAAGGTCTGGTTGGCGTCACAAGCGGGATTAAGTGACACCTGGCGGGTGTTTACCTGAGATGGCAGATTGCACAATGGTGTGGACAGTTGATTGTGGTATTGAGAGATTGTGATCTTGGCGTAAACTTTCGAAGGCGTCCGGCAATTTCATGAAACTTATTTGAATACTAATTCAACATAAGCTCTGTTAGCTCCATTCCAAAAGCTAGTGAGCTGCCTCACTGTCTGCTATCTACATAGTCAGCTAATTTCTAAGCATGATAGAAACTCATAATAGAAGCAGACTGTTTCAAAACAAATTTTGAGGGCGACATTAATGCTTATTTGTGTAGCACACAAAAAAGTGTTCAGCATCAACTAACAATCACAGTTTAAATGAGTACATGATGTTAGCATGCTGTTAAACCAATGACTATATACACTAATACTGTAGCTACACTAATAAGTACTAATAATAGCGTAAAATATTGGGTAAATTATAATATATTATTACATTGGTGTATTTTCAATTTTAAATATTGTTTATAATAAAATATTAATTATATAAAATTGTATTTAATTCAGTAACGTAAAACCATGTCTGGAACATGTCACTGTTTTATAACAACAACAATAATAATAATTATTATTATTATTAAAAATCATCATAATTAATATGTAATTGATCTTTTTCCCTTTTACACTAGTGTATGAGATTTTCCTTATTACAGTAGTGAATGAGATTCATACAATACAATACAAACGATTTTTGCCTAATTTTTATTGATACAAAAAACTGATTACATTTGGACATTTTGATTACTTTTCCAAATTTCTAATGAATGTTTTCAACTGTTAATCATTTTTCAAACAAATCCTTGCAATCTTAAAAAATAAAGCATACTATATACATAAACCCAAATAGGAAATAAAACAGTTAATCATTAACATTTTCATGAGTAACTATTAAGGACACTGTTTTCAGTAACTGTAACAGATTACAGTTACATTTATTGTGTAATTAAATTATGTAACACTGTTACATGTAACTAGTTACTACCCAACACTATGTCACATACAGTAAGCATGGTGGTTATGCTTACAGATTGTGCCTAGCTGGATTCTGTAACAGAGATTTATGGTGCGTTCACACCAGACGCGAAGCGAATATGCGCATCGCGCCACTCGCTCTAGATTACTCGCGGAATGTTTTTCGTGTCACTCGCGCAAATAAAAACAGCGCGATCAACCATGCTGGAGATAACTACAATCGCTGTTTTGTTTTTTATTGTCAAAAAGTCCCAAATACAATGGAAAGCCAAACACAGACTTGTCTGGGTTCACAGCACCATCCAGAGGAGGATGAATAACGTTAGGATCCTGTATTAATGTGTGTGTTACATTTTGCTACTGTATATATGCACTGATTCTACTATTATTTTTATTATTGATAGCAGAATCTCTGTAGCCATGCTAATAAAATACAACTACCACTACAACTGATTTTAATTGTTTTCTATGCTCCAGACCTATATAATAACAGACGGCTGCAATAATGCTCTCTTCTATTGTCTGATTCAACTGGACGTGCCAATAAGCTCTTCGCTGATTGGCTTGCGCGAGAACGCGTTAGGCGAATTTCACGTCATTCGCGTCGCCTCTATTTGCGTCTTTGCATTGACTTTGTATGTAATCTACACGCGCGAATAATTACATTTGCTTTGGTGTGAACACACTGTTAGTCTACAAAGGAGAAAAGTTATTGGAGCAACTGGGAATGGGACATAGAATAAATCTGAATTTAAAATCATAAATGAATAGACAGACACATGTCTCCTTATAAGACCAGGAGCATTTGGCTAGCGATATAAATATGGGGGAATTGATGTCAGATCTCCATACACATGAGAAGGCCTACAGGGCACGCGTCCATCTGACATGTGTCGAGAATTAAGAAAAGGGTGGAGAGATGGAGGAAGGCCTCGGCCCACAAGAGCTCCGAGATGAGACGGAGAACTTACCCTCCGTTAGCCTGCGGGCAGAAGGGTGACACTCGGCTGACTGAGATGCACATAAGTGACTTTGGAAATGAACTATAAAAGAAAAGATGAAAAAAGCAGAAAAAACTGATGCAGGTGGTTATGTGACAGTGACCCCGCTGGGGATGATCTGACTGAATAAAGAGACAGATTAATAAATAAATATCTTCTAAAAAATGGGAGACCGAGGAGGGCTGCCATCCATCAAAGATCCTATTACCACGAAACCTGGAGCCATATGTATAAGGCAGCCAGGATCCTAAGCAGATACAAATTCAACTTTTCCTTACAATTTGTTATCGCTGACATCCATCACCCAACACACACACACAGATACACAAAGACACTCACACACCGGGTTGAATTATGAACAGATTTGTTTTAAAGCAGATTTAAAGTAAATCAGTAATATCATTCACACACAATCATAAGTAGTTTATCGGTGGCATTAAAGGGTTAAAAATGAGGGAAATGAGAAGAGGATTTTTTTTTATTTCCTCAGAGAGAGGAATGTAAACAGCTATCTAACCACTACCATATTTTTTGTAATCTGTTTATTTAGGTATTTATACGAACAATATGTAGTTGTGTATTCAGCTTGTTCAATCAAATGACACGGTCTTCATTTGGGACAACAAACATCTTATATAAAATGTCAAACTACTCAGTTTTCAAGGTCAGGTGTTGTCAATCTTTTTGAGAGTGTGTGTCGGTGAGGGAGGTGGGGATGACAACAGATGGATTCAACTTTGCTAAAGATCCACTTGTAACACTGGCAGAATTACATGCTGCTGCGTTACGTTGCATGTTGGTATGCAATAACAAATTATTGCATTTCCAAAGAGGTTGATATGCAATCATTTGTTGTGACATCCAACATAAACGAATCGTTACAATTAGTAGTGAAACTAAACGTAAACTTACGTCTGCAATGCTGAAAATGTAGGAATGCAACAACAAATTACGGACACAACCATATGCTGACTAATCACTTAAGTCATCTAAAAGTTTCATTTGAAGCAAAATCACAATCTCTGGTGTCATTTGGCCTGAAACAAAGAATTGATCAAATTGATTGTGATTGTTTGCGCACACCAAACGCGAAGCGAATATTCTCATCACATTATCGCTCTAGATTACTCGCGGGGTGTTTTTCGTATCACTCACGCGAATAAAATCATTGCGTAATGCTCTCCTCCATTTTCTGATAAAACCTGGACATGTCAAAAAAGATGTGTCAATAAACTCTTCGTTGATTGGCTTGTGTGACAACGTGTCATGCAAATTTTCCGCTCGAGTTGAAATTTTTCAACTTGCGCAGAAGACGCGATTGAGGCATATATCGCGTGTCCGTAGCAAACGCATTACCCAATTTGTCGCCCGAATTTGCATCTATGCGTCTCTATGCATGAACTTTTATGGTAATCTACTCGCACAAATAATTTTATTTGCTTTTGGTGCGCACACACACTTTAAGAATTGTTAAAAAAATAAAAATTCTTAAATTGTAATTTATATATTATTTACATCAATATATATATGTGAATGTATTGATTTCTGCCAAACATTGTAATAGCACAAAGCTTTTATGAGAAAAGTTACTTTAATATGCAGTTTGGAGGAGAAGGAATGCTGAGTTGCATCCAAAGAACACCATACCTACTGTGCAGCATGGGGGTGGAAACATCATGCTTTGGGGCTGTTTTTCTGCACAGGGACCAGGACGACTGATCCGTGTAAACGAAAGAATGAATGGGGCCATGTATCGTGAGATTACATGCCCAGCAAGGCCATTGAAGATGAAACGTGGCAGGGTCTTTCAGCATGACAATGATCCCAAACACACCGCCCGGGCAACGAAGGAGTGGCTTCGTAAGAAGCATTTCAAGGTCCTGGAGTGGCCTAGCCAGTCTCCAGATCTCAACCCCATAGAAAATCTTTGGAGGGAGTTGAAAATCCGTGTTGCCCAGCGACAGCCCCAAAACATTACTGCTCTAGAGGAGATCTGCATGGAGGAATGGGCCAAAATACCAGCAACAGTGTGTGAAAACCTTGTGAAGACTTACAGAAAACGTTTGACCTCTGTCATTGCCAACAAAGGGTATATAACAAAGTATTGAGATGAAATTTTGTTATTGACCAAATACTTATTTTCCACCATAATTTGCAAATAAATTCTTTAAAAATCCTACAATGTGATTTTCTGGATTTTTTTTCTCATTTTGTCTCTCATAGTTGAGGTATACCTATGATGAAAATTACAGGCCTCTCTCATCTTTTTAAGTGGGAGAACTTGCACAATTGGTGGCTGACTAAATACTTTTTTTCCCCACTGTATATATATAAAATGCATACCAAAATAATAATAATTAAAATAATTACAATTGCTGAGTATTTTGATTTCTGCAAAACACGGTTATAACAGCAAGTCTTTATTAGACGTTTTATTTTATTAAATGTTTTATATAATTGTGTCTAGTTTTGTTTTTTCAAATATGTTCATTTACATATATTATTAGTGCTGTCAAAATTAACGCGTTAACGCAGGCAATTAATTTTTTTCGCAATTAACACAGGGGAGGGGCTAGGGTTGGCCAACCCACTCATAACTGCTGTTTCGGTCTCATTTTTTTGACAAGAACCGTTGTTTATTTAAACGCAGAACGTCTTTATGACCACACCTAACCTGAGACATTTCAAACGCTCGCTCCAACTTCACCTCAGCGCCAGGCGCGAGACAAACGAGCGTGGAAATGCACTGTACACATGCACTGTAGCCTGTGATACTGGCCTTCAGTCATAAAAAAAAGTATTTTTTTTTAAATATCATATTAGGTGGGATTATTCGCGATTAATCTCGATTAATTTCAGAAAACAATTGTGGTTAATTAGTTATTTTTTAATCGATTGACAGCACTAATTATTATATATTTATGTAGTAACAGTAAAATCAAATTGACAAGCATTTTGAGTTCTGCAAAACATTCATAGTTCAGCGAACATTTATAAGAACAGCACATTTTAATGAAAAATAATGCTTCATTTCAGGAATAAAATATGGTAACATTATCTTTTTAATCGATTAATCTGATTCATTCAAAAGTGACAATGAATCACCCAACACTTATCCTATTTGTCTACTACCTGACCTAAAATTTTGTCACTTTATGCCTCCCAACTTCCTTCAGCATGTCTTATAGAATGTTTTAGAAGTAGACATAGTGTGGAAATGAACTTTCTGTTTTTATCAACCTTTTCAAGTTGACCCTTGAGAAGTGCAGCCTTTTGAGAAAGAAAGCATACAAAATAGTACTGTTCCCCTTGACCTTCAGTTTTATGGGTGAATGTACTAATGATACACCGTAACATAATGAAAGAGATGAAGTAGTGAAAGAGGAAAACGACATCAGAATTTAAATTGTCAAAACTCCATTCTTTTCCATAAGCACTTGTCCTTTCCTGCTTTTCTTTTGCTTATAGCATGTTCTTGTTTTCGTAATTGGCGGATTGAAACCATTGCCTCAAAGGATGAAAAGAAACGAATTGATCAAAAGTGAACGTAAACGCTTTTTCTCACACTCGAGAATTACTTGACCTTGAATTGAAGAGACACAACAATCAGTTATATACAATCAGGACATACAGCAGCATTTATTGTGGGCTCGGCCCTATTTGTTACGACACAAGACCTTTAACAGTTGGGCTCATATGCGTATGAGAGGCTCTCTTCCTTTTGGTTACAATATACATAAGTTTCTTCATAGCACTTAGTCGTGTGGCTGGCTGACTGGTTTAAAAAATTGCTCCGCATTAAAAACAAATATTCAATCATGGCCCGCATCACAACTGATTACGGTGAGAGTCCGGGCGAGTCTCGTCAAGATGATTAGTTGCATCACTTATATGCACGGGACGGCCCCTTCTGCATATGCATATGGTCTGCGCGTGCGACGCCCACTAAAACTGCCATTTCATTCCTCTCAGAGCAAATTCACCTTGATTAATGGGCTGGATAATACCAGCTGCCAATCAAAATGAATTAGGGCATGTGTCTGATTCTGCTCTTTGATTGGCCATGTCATGCTTCATACGGTTTCTGACCGAGAAAAGCTAAGCTAGGAAAAAAGGACACATGATAGAGTGTCAAAATTAAATTAATAATTTTTAAGTACACTTTTTATTTTAATATGATTTTAAATTCATTTTAATTATTTAATCAATGGAGAAAATATGGAGTATTAAAGTAAATATGGAATGTAAATTTACTTAAAAAAATAATAAAAATAATAATGTTTATAATATATAATACCAATATAAATATGGAGTACCAATATACTAAAGTAAATTGGGAGTATAAATTAAGTATTAATTTCAATAACTATTTTAATTAGTTAACTAAATATGGAGTATCAATACAGTAAAGTAAATATGGAGTATTCATTTATGAAAGTATTAATTTAATTAATTTTATTTTGAGTATCAATATTGTAAATACAGAGTATAAATTAACCTATAAATTAACCTTTAATTACTTTTATTTTATTTATTATTTAATTAAATATGGAGTATCAATATAATAAAGTCGATATGTAGTACATTTAATACTTTATTAATTTAATTTAATTAAATTTAAATACTTTTATTTTAATTATTAAATTAAATACAGAATGCCTATACATTATAGGTTGGCCAGCTGTGTAATAATAATATGATTTTACATATTTTTCACAAAATAACTTCCTTCATTCGCTCCCTTCTCTCTTCGCGAAATCTCTCACTTGTGTGAACTCCCTTTGAGATTACTACGATTAAGTCTTGAAATGCTGGGGTCAGAGAAGGCGATTGGATCCCGTCGTTTTTCTGTGTCTGGAGAACGTTACAACCCCAGAACAGGCCTGTCATCTTAGAGTTCACCCTCTATGCCAATTACTACTTTTGCTCTCGGCATAATTTAGCACAGATTTTTAAAGCTCTGCTTTATATAAACACATTGGCATTTGAAAATACACACACGTATGTGCATAAACCTAAATATACAAGTACATCATCTGAGCTGGCCAATCAACCTTTATAAGGATGCTTCGGTTTTTTGGGGTTGATCAATAAATAAGCCAACGACTCACTTGTTTTGTTGTAACTCTGGGAGATGTTGTCGCTGTGGGTCGATGAGCTGCTGGAGTAGGTGACTGTTTGCCTGTCCAAAACACCTGGTACTGGAGAGCTGCCCGGCCGAGAACTGCCCACTGAACTGGAGGGCCTGGAACTGGCACAGTTCTGACAAAAAAGGACAATGCATTCTACTATCAATATAGTGTGGGGTACAGTCTGAGATCATTAGTGAAAATATTTCTGTTTTGCATTTTTCTATTTAATATATAATATATACTGTCAAACAGATATGTTTGTGCATTAGATTTGGAATGGATATGAAGAAATATGGAGGAAAAACAACAAAAACTAATGTTAAATATCAAACCGTCATATTTGAGACCCAAGTAGTTATGCATTACATGATACATGACCAAAAAGTACACAGTCATGTATGGAGGTACCACAAAATAAAAATCCACAGAAGTCTCACAGGAATGTAAACTAGATCTAACATAAAAACCCACAACCTTACCCCTCGTATCACAGAATGACATATAATAGGCTTTGACATGCAGCCCTGGTTAAGATGGCATCTGAAGACGTTTATTTCTTTTCAGAAAGAAGTAAATGCATAACCTAGCACTATATCAACATTTAAAATCATAAGAGTGCACATTTTACAACAGGAAATTCACATATATGTAGTATACATCTCTCTCTTTTCAGTCTTATACCTTGTCAAAACTTGAATTAGGATCAAAAAAATTAATCTGCTTCCAATTTATATCTATATTTCAGGGCTGTCAGTGATCTAGACACTGCTAGTATCGCAACACGTTCATTTTTCATTTGGCCGGCGCAACTGACAGCTTTATTTTTCTCAAGCAATCTGCCACAGTATGTACAAGTGTGAGGTCACACGGGTCAGGCGACAGTTGGTATGAAGTGCCCTGGCAGCACTGGTCTGGCTCATGAATAAACAAGAATGGCAAGAAAGGAAACTATAGAGAGAAGGAGAGAGATGTTTAATAAGCCGCTACATATGTTCAGCAAATGGGACTTTAATATCATGCTGTATATTCATTATCTGCCATTTACAGTAACTACATTCATGGAGACTGGAGTAGTAAAAAATCCTTGAGAAATCATCTGTATCATTACTTGACTCAATGCATCATCATTTAAATTCACTGAATAACAGTCTAGAGAAAATAGATACAGATCATAATTACATGCCTGATTTAAAACTAAAGTGTAATATCCTTACCACTAGCTTAAAAAATATGAATTCAGAGAGAGAAAAAAGACTACATTTGTTGAGACAGACTCATTGATAGATACATAGGCAGAAGCACAGACAGACAGAACGATAGACGGATTAACTGAGATAGATCGATTAAGATAGGCAGACAGAATGGCAAAGACAGAGCAACAGACAAGTAGACAGACAGAAAAGCAGACAGACAGACAGACAAAACAACAGGCAAGCAGACAGACAAAACAACAGACAAGCAGACAGACAGTCAAAACAACAGACAAGCAGACAGACAGAACGGCAAACAGACAGAACAGCAGACAAGCATACAGACAGACAAAACAACAGACAAGCAGACAGAACGGAAAACAGACAGAACAGCAGACAAGCAAACAGACAGACAAAACAACAGACAAGCAGACAGACAGTCAAAACAACAGACAAGCAGACAGACAGAATGGCAAACAGACAGACCAACAGACAAGCAGACAGACAGAACGGAAAACAGACAGAACAGCAGACAGACAAAACAACTGACAGACCAACAGACAAGCAGACAGAGGGACAAAACAACAGACAAGCAGACAGACAGAACGGCAAACAGACAGACCATCAGACAAGCAGACAGACAGACAAAACAGACAAGCAAGCAGACAGAATGGCAAACAGACAGAACAGCAGCCAGCCAGACAAGCAGACAGACAGAACAGCAGACAAGCAGACTGACAGACAAAACAACGGACAAGCAGACAGATAGACAAACAACATACTGACCAACAGACAAGCAGACAGACAGACAAAACAACAAACAGGAAAACTGACAAACAGAATGACAAACTGACAAAACACGACAGACATGCAGACAGACAGAATGGCAACAGACAAGCAAGCAGACAGACAGAACAACAGACAAACAGAATGACAAACAGACAGAACAACATACAGTAGGTGGCTGCCTTGTCACAGTGTTGCTAGAGTGCTCAGCGTGGTTACTAGGCTGTTGCTAGGCCAGTGTAAGGTGCTCTATGGGCGGCTGCTAGAGCATTCTAAGTGGTTGCTATGGTGGTCTCGGCTGGGTAGACAGTTACAAAAATAAACATCAGTTTACTCTACGATGAGTTCGAAAATCTTAAGGGTTTCCCTCAGGCAAAAACCCATCCATCTACAGCACGTCCTGTACGTTATCAATACTATATTGGAAGTCAGTACATTCCCTGACCACTGCTCTCATCCAATAAAGAAGAGTACCTTTTCCTATCCCATTCTGGACCCCGTTCTGCACCGAAGCTATTCGGCGAGATACAGTATATCACCTCTAGATTTATGGTGCAAAATGGCATTAGCTAAAAAACCATCCGCCACACGTGGCCAGCGAATCTCATCGTGTGGACTTCGAAAATTGGAAAATTGCCCAGAGAGCGCTCAAGGGTCCCACTGCTAATACGACCTGCCACGATTTATCAGCTGCTACCTGGCACTCGCGTTTGGGGCCGCAGTCGTTTTTTACAAGTCTCAGTCTTAACAGTGTCGGGCCTGTCAGGGGGGTCAAAGGGAAGAGGGAGGGGGCCATATTCTAAAATCAATCCACCTTTAGAAATCGTCTCATTCCATTCTCAATGACCTGGTGGCGCGGCAAAGGCCGAGCGGGACAAACTGCCGTAGGCCATAAACCGTGACAAGCCCGGAGGAGAGTTAATGTGGCCATTCATAGAGGAACCGCTGGAGGTGAGGTGCTTCGCTGAAGGGGGGGGTGGGTGTCTATTAACTACTTTTAAACCGCTTTGGTGAAGCTAAGTGATCTCCGTCAACAGCAGCCTCGCGTATAAATACTGGCTTGACAGTTTAATGTGAAGGGACGAGCTTCCACAGGATTAGAAACATGTAACCCAGGGCTGCTGCTTGACATTGGCTGGATTGAGGTGGCCTGAGTGGGTGTGTGAAATGGGACCAGGGGCAAAACATGCACTGCGTTATGAAATTTGTACGATATAAAGAGTAGAGGCCTCCAGTAGTTGAGAAAACATGCAAACATGCAAGAACTTACGGAGAAATTTAAGGCTTTTCTTCTTTCTTTGATTCTGTTGACTGTGTTTCGAACCTGTGGATAACAAGGCGGGGGTGCATGGTTAAAATGTCATGACTCAGTACTAAACACTTCATACAAAACACTTTGTGCTCGCATGAGTCTTGGCCCCAGAAAGGTGAAATTCAATCCGGACTGGGAATAGAGAAAGCAAACAGCCGGCATTGCATAAAAGTCAATGAGTGCCGGCAAGCAAAATGTTCCAGTTTGTCACACGTAATGGGTCCTGAAAGTGACACGTAGAGTCGGCAAGGTAAGGAGAGCGTCTTAACCTCTCATCCGTCACACCATACAGGGGGCTGCGGGAATAAAGTGATAAAGGAAACGACCACCCTTGCAGAACAAATTACATTTAGACCGTGTGAGAAAACGGGGATGTTGGGTGATACATGTTGAATGACATACACAGTACTATAAACTCATGCTGTTTTATTTTAGTGGCGTGAGCCGATAACTCGTAAATATGCATCAAATTTAAAGCCTTTATTTCTAGCAGTAAGTTTATTATGTTACAGCAATGCCATTTTGCTAAGCCTGAAATGTCATTTTTTTATGACAAAAAATATATAAAAGAAAAATTCACTGCTAAAAATTATATTAATTTGTTATTTAAAAAAAATGCAATATATATATATATATATTACATTAACATATGTACATGTAGGAATGTATATGTGCATGCTAAGTGAAATGTTGAGTCTATTGTATTGTATTGTTTTTTTGAGAGCTGTGTTAAGTGCTTTTAGTATATTGGTTTTGTTATAATGTGTTGTTGACAATAAATTAAAGTAACAGTAATAAAATAATTTGTACATTACATTCGAATATTATTTAAAAATTACATATTTATATATACATTAATTATAATATAAAAAATATTATATTATATATTTTTTATGTTTATATTTTATATATATTATATGGATTATTTAATAATAATAATAATGAGTTTATTTTATATAGTGCTTTCTTGAGGAAGTTCGTGTAAGCCAAATCTGCACAGATTTACTGTAAATACTGAACTCGAGACTCATCATGATATATTAAATAAGCCAAACTGCGCAGCATCTGGGCATTTCTAGCTTACTTGAACATACCTAGCGATGTAGCTACTGGCCACTGGGAGCACCTGGACATTCCCGGTGGGCCGATCGCCGACCCGTGGGAGACCTTATATTAGGCACTGTTTTTAAATTACAGCCCATGCGAAACTGCAAAAAGCAAGTACTCCAAAAGTGTGAAGCGGTGCTACCCGGTGCATCCGCCAGCCACATGTTAAAGCAGAACGGGATCAGTCTCCTGCACAGCGCTGCACTTCCGCCACGATTTATAAGAGATAAACATCGCAAATCGCTCGATCCATTCAGAAATGACACAGAATTGTGTTATACAGTTGTGTGATGTGCCAACATTAAAGGTTCTGCCTGAAAACAGCCACGACAAGGTAAAATGCATGTAAACAAACTGCAGTGTAAACAAACTTTAATAGCTTATTTCTCTTTAAATGTTTCATTCTAATTAATTTTAATTTAAGTAAAATGTTAATTCAGTAAGAGCCTGATTAAAGATAAAAATAAGTGTCTCTGTAATTTAGACGAAACTGCAAAAAGCAAGTACTCCAAAAGTGTGAAGCGGTGCTACCCGGTGCATCCGCCAGCCACATGTTAAAGCAGAACGGGATCAGTCTCCTGCACAGCGCTGCACTTCCGCCACGATTTATAAGAGATAAACATCGCAAATCGCTCGATCCATTCAGAAATGACACAGAATTGTGTTATACAGTTGTGTGATGTGCCAACATTAAAGGTTCTGCCTGAAAACAGCCACGACAAGGTAAAATGCATGTAAACAAACTGCAGTGTAAACAAACTTTAATAGCTTATTTCTCTTTAAATGTTTCATTCTAATTAATTTTAATTTAAGTAAAATGTTAATTCAGTAAGAGCCTGATTAAAGATAAAAATAAGTGTCTCTGTAATTTAGAGACACTTTTAAATGAGGTGTTTTCCATTTACAAATATTATAAAGTTCTTAAAGGGATAGTTCACCCAAAAATTAAA
>NW_015505348.1:1135126-1139029 GCF_001515645.1 Sinocyclocheilus grahami | reverse complement strand
TCATTATTTGTTTTTGTCCTCATTTATTTATTTATTTACTTACTCCAATTGAAGGCCCTATAACACAGCAAAACATTCACAGGGGAACTTGAGGGCCGGATAGGCTGGATTTGTCCAGGGCCGAATTTTAACCCCAGTCCAGCCCTGTACCCGTCACTACGCAACAAATAATGGCGTGGTGGGCGGACTGGTTTCCTTTGCATTGAAGCAATAACGAAAAATAAAAAATTGCCTGAAGACTCGCATCATGTCTACACCAGATGCGACAAAATACTATAGAACCCATTACAATCAGTGATGCGGCCTACACTGGATGTGGCGCAGCACAGCACGACAAATCCCGAATCGGTCGGCCATTAGCTACAATCGCTCTGAGGAATGGCACAATGCAACACGACCGCATACAACCAGTAAACAGTGTGCTGGCAAATAAGTGCATCTAAGTCTGAGACCCGTGCTTCAATTTAACTGGGTCTGCAGATTACAACTGCATTCAGCTATTCCTGTCCTGATTATTTCAACTGTCTGCACAAGGCACTTTTACTGAATTGGATAGAAATAAGGCCTGAAACTGTTGATAAAAACAGTTCATAAAGCTGTAAAAAGAATGAAAAAAGAACATTCTTACCCTGTATATATATATATATATATATGTATATATATATATATATATTAGAAAATTCTATACAATTCTAAGAGAAACATTACAAATTAATTTTATTAAAATATATTGACATAAAAATGCTATACACACACACAGACATATATATATATATATATATATATATATATATATATCATATTTCGTACATTAAATTTGAATATATTTAAATTCTGAGAAGTTTTCTAAAAGAAACATTGCAAATGTTTTACATTAACATGCAATATGCTAAATGTATGAATAAAGTTATATAAACATTATTCATACACTTTGCATTTTTTACAGTAATAACAATATACCAAAACTTTCTACATTATAAATATAACTATTACATTATTCAAATATTATATATTCATATTTACATTTATTTTAACAAAAATTATATAAAATGTTACATGTAAAATATACATTACACTATATTACACTTTTTTTGCAACTATAAATAATTGTGTGTGTGTGTGTGTGTGTTTATATCTATATTTTCTGTATGTCAGTATTCCCCACATCACACAATCCAATCCGGTTGTTTCCTGGCCTGCTAGTTATTATTTTCCAGCCTGGCTGTGAGTGAACACAAAAAAACCCGCCTGCATTTCCCAAGCACAGGCTCCAGCCCTTCACAGGTGAATATGCATTAGCTCTTATGACTTCATTAGGCTCTGCTGTTGTCATAAATTATTGCTGCCATGCAGATATACACACACTAGCATGTTCTGAACAAACACCATCAGCGTGACGACAGAGTTAATGAAGAGAATAGAAAAGCTCTGACAGCTCGGAGTCAACAGTAATGCGTCAGATTTGCAAACAGACACTCTTTTCTCCCTCTCCCACACTCTGAGTGCACTGTACCTTTAATGAATGGAACTGGAAAATCAAATCAATTTATTCCAGATAAAAATCACAGAAAGCTACTAGAAAAAAAGAGCATTTCCAGCATCGAAAGGATCTGGTTTAAAGTTGCTGCTCTTAAAAGCAGTTTAGCTGTTTTCCTCTCAAGGTTTTAAAGTGATGTAGCCCTAATGTTCAATATAAAAATACATTAGATACTATTTCCATATGAAAGCAATGCAAATGGACACATTTGCCAAAGGAAAAAAAAGGTCATAAAAACAAGGATGACCATTATTAAGTAAAAACAGACTAAATTATATAACGATTTTTTTATGCTCAGTTTTAATATGTTCTTGGGGTGAAATGATCTACTGTATATAAAAGAAAAATTTAAAAAGGGAAATTATCATCAAGTGAATTGCAATTATCTGCTACTCGAAGCAAGAGATCACAATATAGGCATTATTAATATTTCACTATTACAAGTATTCTCATGTTCAACAAGTAACTATACATAATTTCGCATCAGATAAAGCAAACAGATTTATATGGTATCTAAAGTATTTGACTGCAAAATATTCCCATGTCTTAACTAATGGCTGGTGCGCATTGGGAATAAATGGCATGCTATGTGAATCTGATCTCTCTCTCTCTCAAATGGCTGGTTTTACATATTCTCACTCGCACATTTCCTTTGAGATAATCAACTGTACAGATGAGCGAAACTGACTTTTTTCTGTCTTTGTATATTAACACTTTGATCATTCTCCTCAATTATTCTATTAAACGAGAATTTGTGGTGTCAGACGGTGAAACTTCATCAGCTGTTGTTTCTTGTCACATTTGACGACACAAAAGGAACAAGGTGGATTCGCAAAAAAAAAAAGAAAAACAACGATTATTACATTCGATATTTAACAAAACCCCCTTTTGAAAAAAAGTGTAAAGCAGACACGAGCTGCTCACAAATTGTGAAGACCTCTGGGTCAAGGAGAGCCGGGGGTTGGAAAATAGATTCCGACGTACTAAAAAAGCCTGTTAAGCAAGAATGCGGCGATGATTTATTTTACAATGCGGAGAGGGTCACCGGTGAGTCTCTGCTGTGTCAATACAGGGCTCGGTCTCAGGGCCATCTCCTTACACCTCTTTTGTAGACACTGAAAAGGTAGAAGCAAAGGTAGAAAAAAGGCAGGGGAGCTCCATCTATACTCAGGGGTGGAGATGAAGAAGAGAGAGGAGGAAATTAAGAAGTGCAGGTCTATGGCCTGCTGACTGCACTTATCCATGCACTCAAATTTGGTCTGTTATTTTTGATATATTACTCTGACATTTAAAATAATAATTCTTAAAATAATGTTAATTAATTAAATGAATATTATTGTTTATTTAATTTATTAATTTGTTTAGTAATAAATAAATGATCATGCTTAAAGGAATTTTTCTACAATCAGAACAATTCAAGCTTGATGTACCACCTTTATGTTTTTCCAAGTCCACAATCAGTGCAGCCCACCTGCTACAACAGGCAACACAAACTACACCTGATGAGAGCAGAGAGTACAAAACAGGTGACAAGTTGTTCACATAGAACCCGTTATGGCATTCACATTCAAAAAAATTGTAAACTGCTAAATGTTTTACTATTATTATTATTATTATTAAAACTAATATTTATAATACATATTTATTTAAACAAAATATTCTTTATTTATTTATTTTAACATGCAGTATTGTTATTGTTAATTAGGGCTGGGCGGTATATCGAGTTTGTACGATATATTGATATTTTCTTTATAAGCGATTCGATATGAGGCAATACCGTTTATATCGATATACAGTAGTTTGATACGAGCGCATCTGAAAATATAGCGGAGGACACAAACTGAGCTGCTGCGGAGAAAGTGCATAATCCAGTTTGTTCTAAACATGTGACAAGCTTCATATTAAGGCCTTTAAAAACTGGTAAGACATAGTTTATAGTTTCGTTTGGCATATTAGTTTAAGCAGCTCGGCCCATTAGATGCTCTGTCAGAAAGGCTGCGTGTGCCGCTGACAGAGACTTGGGTCAAGCCAGCCGCGCTTTGAAAATGCACGGTCAAGCCAGCCGCACTTTTTTTTTGCTTTGCGCGTGTAATTGTGCACTTACGGTATGGGTGCTGAGAGCAGTCAAAATGCATGTAAAGAAGCTGTCATGCCGACGTTTCTTTTATAATTAGCTTATTTTACCTTTTATTTTTAGTTTGTAAATGCATCATTTTTGTACATAAACGTTTGTATTGTACATTAATTATTATAAATAATTTATTAATGTTTATAAATGTTCATATTAATGTTTTATATTCATTGTTTTTTGTATTTAATGTTTGTGTGTGTGTGTGTGTATATATATATATATATATATATATATA
>NW_015505348.1:1133934-1134623 GCF_001515645.1 Sinocyclocheilus grahami | reverse complement strand
TTTATTTGCAAGGCATTTTACTGTATAGTTTTGGAGAAAACTAAAAGCAAAATCACCCCAAACAACAAAATGCGTCCTTGCGCTTGCACTGTGTTCCATTTTCCAACACTCATATAAAATGTTCCTTTGTAGGTTAGCTCATTCTTTCAATTGATATGTGTTCAGAGTGAGCCTGACTATCACTGTATTTATTTTCAAGGCATTTTACTGTATAGTTTTGGAGAAAACCAAAAGCAAAATCACCCCAAACAACAAAATGCATCCTTACACTTGCACTGTGTCCCATTTTCCAACACTCATATAAAATGTTAATTTATAGGTTAGCTCATTCTTTCAATTGATATGTGTTCAGAGTGAGCCTGACTATCACTGTATTTATTTTCAAGGCATTTTACTGTATAGTTTTGGAAAAAACTAAAAGCAAAATCACCCCAAACATAAAACTCCATTGTTGTACTTTGATCATTTCCGCTTATTCAAACACTCATATAAAATGTTCCTTTGTAGGTTAGCTAATTCTTTCAATTGATATGTGTTCAGAGTGAGCCTGACTATCACGGTCTTAATGTTCAAGGCATTTTACTGTATAGTTTTGGAGAAAACTAAAAGCAAAATCACCCCAAACAACATAATGCATCCTTGCACTGTGTCCAATATTCCAACACTCATATAAAATGTTCCTTTATAGG
>NW_015505348.1:1132922-1133799 GCF_001515645.1 Sinocyclocheilus grahami | reverse complement strand
GTGGCACTCTGAAAGAGCAGCTCATAGATGGAATGGTGCATCCCAAAACCAATATGTTTGAGAGTCACCAACTCGATCTAAGGCATAAAGCTGGATTGGCTAGCAGTAAATCTCTAGCTGGTGGGGGGCAAACACCCAGCTCTCAAACGAAAGGGGAGCTCGACCTACCGCATGTTCCAATGCTGGAACAGCTAGCAATAATTTACTTAGCTGAGGGAGCAACACACCAAGTTCACAATCGAGAGGGGGGCTCGGACCTACAGCATGTTCCAATGCTGGAACTGCTAGCAGTAAGTTACCTGGCTGAGGGAGCATAGACCCAGCTCTCAACGAGAGAGGGGGCTCGCACAGCTTGATCGTTAGAAATCAGAGGGTAAGCTTACTGCAAGCTAGCCAAAAAACTCAGCGCATCAGAGAGGCGGAGTGAAGGGCCTATGCTCACCTGATGCTGCTGGTTCCAGGTGCTCTGGGAAAAAACAGAGAAATCAACTCTCACGTGAGAGGAGAACTCCGAATTCAGAAAGAATAGTGCGCTCATAGGCAACCCTTTGGTAAAAAGGGGAGCACTACTAATATTACCACACATTACCAGTGTGTCAATTAGAGGCACACTGGTTGAGTGGAGCCCAAGGTAACGGGGTCTAACCAACTCAGAGAAAGGGAACGAAGTTATAACGCCTAACCCTTACCGTACAGGATTTCAGAAAGTGCGCAAAGTCTAGCGTGCACACTCACCACTATGTGGATTTCAGAAAGTGGCCAGAGCTTAGCATGTGCACTTACCATAGCATGGATTAACATTCCAGGCATCTGATCACAGATACTCTGAGGTACTGGGCCAAACGGGAGAGGCAAGCTCAAATACGACCCTCTAAGG
>NW_015505348.1:1119213-1132752 GCF_001515645.1 Sinocyclocheilus grahami | reverse complement strand
GCAAGCTAGCCAAAAAACTCAGCGCATCAGAGAGGCGGAGTGAAGGGCTTATGTTCACCTGATGCTGCTGGTTCCAGGTGCTCTGGGAAAAACAGAGAACTCAACTCTCACGTGAGAGGAGAACTCTGAATTCAGAAAGAATAGTGCGCTCATAGGCAACCCTTTGGTAAAAGGGGAGCACTGCTAATATTACCACGAGAGCAGCCCACGGAGCGAACCCGGGCTCTCGATAGGAAGCAGCATGCTCATGGTGAGGGGAGCGATACTTCGAAGTGTGTCAAATTAGAGACACACTGGTTGAGTGGAGCCCAAGGTAACGGGGTCTAACCAACTCAGAGAAAGGGAACGAAGTTATAACGCCTAACCCTTACCGTACAGGATTTCAGAAAGTGCGCAAAGTCTAGCGTGAACACTTACCACTTATGTGGATTTTAGAGCTTAGCGTGTGCACTTACCATAGCATGGATTAACATTCCAGATCTCTGGCGCTCAGCCACAGTGATCTTTGGGTTCTTCTTTACCTCTCTCACCAAGGCTCTTCTCCCCCGATAGCTCAGTTTGGCCGGACGGCCAGCTCTAGGAAGGGTTCTGGTCGTCCCAAACGTCTTCCATTTAAGGATTATGGAGGCCACTGTGCTCTTGGGAACCTTAAGTGCAGCAGAATTTTTTTTGTAACCTTGGCCAGATCTGTGCCTTGCCACAATTCTGTTTCTGAGCTCTTCAGGCAGTTCCTTTGACCTTATGATTCTCATTTGCTCTGACATGCACTGTGAGTTGTAAGGTCTTATATAGACAGGTGTGTGGCTTTCCTTATCAAGTCCAATCAGTATAATCAAACACAGCTTGACTCAAATGAAGGTGTAGAACCATCTCCAGGATGATCAGAAGAAATGGACAGCCCCTGAGTTAAATATATGAGTGTCACAGCAAAGGGTCTGAATACTTAGGACCATGTGATATTTCAGTTTTTCTTTTTTAATAAATCTGCAAAAATGTCAACAATTCTGTGTTTTTCTGTCAATATGGGGTGCTGTGTGTACATTAATGAGGAAGAAAAATTTACTTAAATGATTTTAGCAAATGGCTGCAATATAACAAAGAGTGAAAAATTTAAGGGGGTCTGAATAATTTCCGTACCCACTGTATATAGAATGGATCATACTCACCCACCGTGGTTCCCGCGCCAGAACCCCTTTCCAGAGGCGATTCCAGAGAAGCCTCTAGTCCGAACCATCAGTAAGGTGGTTGCTATGAAGTCATAGAACCAACCAAAACATCATAGGTCCAGCATAGGAGACTGTAATGCAGGAAATTCCTACCTAACCTCGGTCAGGTGCAGTGCTGGTGGTTATAGGGGAATTAGTAAGGGGAAGAAAAGGGCAGATGTAAAACCCCCGAAGGAAATGAGTAGATACTCAAGTATCACTCTGATCTGGATGAAAGCGCTGACGCCTTGTCTGGATCACATCCCTAAGGTCTTGCCTACCTCCCTTTGACCCGCGATTCCTCTTACCCCTACCCGCAGGCGACACTTGCCTTCTGTGCCCGTCTCTGATCCTCAGACCGAGACGGACCAGGACCCCTATGTTGTTCGGGCTCAGACCTGGACCTTCGTGGAATGAAGGTTTGAAGGCCGCTGAGCATGCATTTGCCTCCCTGAACTTCTCGACCACCGTCTCAATGGAGGTACCGAAAAGTTCGGAAGGTGAAACCTGAGCATCGAGAAGAAAGCCCCTCTCTTTCTTCCCGATATCTGCCAGGTTCACCCACAGATGTCTCTCCGTTACTACCATTTCCGCCATAGACCTGACCATAGCGGAGGCGGCCTGCTTAGTAGCACAGAGAGCAAGATCCTTGGTGCGGCGCAGCTCAGCTACCTCATCAGGAGAAAGGCCCTCGCCTTTATCCAGGTCTTTCAGCAGATCAGCCTGATACGCCTGGAGCACCGCCATAGTGTGCAACGAAGCCACAGCCTGACCTGCTGCTGCGTATGTCCTGCCATTTAAGCGCGATATATCCTGAAGGGGCTTAAATGGCAAGTTCTCAGTATGCAAATCAGGAAGAAATGGAAGGCTCACCTGAGCTGGAGGGTTATGGCCAGAAAGAAAACGCTAATCTAGGCGACCTTACGACGTCACTTTCTTGGCCCGCTTCCACGGCAAGTCCAGCCTCGCTGTGGCACGATCCATAACAGCTCATCATACACAGGGCAGGAGGATTGGGAAGCCTCAGCCTCTTTGCCATCCTCAGACATCTCCTGCTCCTCCTGGGCTGAACCCAGCAGAACACTGGCACCCGGATCAGACAATGTTAAGACTTTCTTGGCCCGCTTCCACGGCAAGTCCAGCCTCGCTGTGGCACGATCCATAACAGCTCATCATACACAGGGCAGGAGGATTGGGAAGCCTCAGCCTCTTTGCCATCCTCAGACATCTCCTGCTCCTCCTGGGCTGAACCCAGCAGAACACTGGCCCCCGGATCAGACAATGTTAAGAGAAATAACATCATCCTCCAGCGGCTCTCTCTCGTCCACAGCCGACGAGCGCGAGAGGGAAAGCCCCTCTTTAAACTCATCGGCCAGGTCCACGTGCGATCCCCACAAGCTCATTCTCCTCTGTGCCTGAGCAGCGGCGGGTCCTGAACCGCGGGAAGCAGATGGCTGCCCCTCTTTCCTCGAAAAAAAAGACAAATGAGAGCGGAGCTTTTTCATCGAAAAACGCACACAATGCACGCAAATTGCCCCCTCAAGGACATCGCGTGCGTGCTCCTCGCCCAAACAAAGAACGCAGAGATTATGTGTGTCATCAGGTGTCAAATAGCGACCACACGGATGCACACATCCTCTAAACCAGGGATCCTCAAATCTGGCCCACGAGATCCACTTTCCTGCAGAGTTTAGCTCTAACCCTAATCAAACAAACCTGAGCATGCTAATCAATGTCTTCATGATCATTAGAAAATCACAGGTAGCTGAGTTTGATCAGGGTTGGAGCTCAACTCTGCAGCGCATTGGACCTCCAGGACAAGATTTGAGGAACCCTGCTCTAAACGTTCTGCTAGTGCTCGCCATAATAATAGGATAGAGATCGCTCTTACCACGTTCAAATGCACGCTTCAAACAAAACAGTCATTGAAGACGAAGAAGAGAATGACATGTTCTCCCGGCGCCTATTTATACTAATAGTCGCACCGGTAGTGACGTCATGGGCTGTCGCCGGCCAAAGTGTTGTTGGTGTTTTTTCAATGTATGTTTCAGACACGGATCATGACGAGGCATTCCCCATAGCGCCCCCTAGAGGACGCAGTTCGAAGTTCCCTTGAAAGGGAGTCAGGGTCACTCTGAACACATATCAATTGAAATATATCACTCTGAACACATATCGAAACGTCGGCATGACAGCTTCTTTACATGCATTTTGACTGCTCTCAGCACCCATACCGCAAGTACACAATTACACGCGCAAGACAAAAAAAAGTGCGGCTGGCTTGACCGTGCATTTTCAAAGCGAGGCTGGCTTGACTGCAGTTGACAGAGACCCTAGGCCACTCACACTGTTTAATGTGTTTGAGATGTGCTGTCTTCCTGTCATGAATGCATAACTTACATTTCACAGGTATATTCTCCATCTGTAAATGTTAGAAAGCCATGAAAATATTTGTATTTTTCTGTCAGAAGTGCATCAGCCTTCTGCTTTGGGATTCTCCGCTAAACTTCAGTGAACGAGTGCCGCCGCGCGCATGCGTGCCAAACAGACAGAGCTCAATTAAATAGGAGCGCAATAATTCTGACTAAAATATGCATTTCGCTGAAATATTTGTAGTTGGACAATAAATACGACATGTAGAATGTGTGTAAAGTGACAGTAATGGGGTAATCAAAATAGCCTAACACAACTCTGTGCTTTTGCACATTTTCAAAAATGAGAATACCGAGATATATACCGTATATCACAAATCGGTCAAAAAATACAGAGATATGAATTTTTGCCCATATCGCCCAGCCCTATTGTTAATCATATTATTATTATTGAAATAATTAGTACAGATATTTATATAAAACAATATTTCTATATTTATGTAAACCATTATTATTATTATTATTGTTGTTGTTTTTACTACTATTATTATTATTATTATTGAAATAATTAGCACAATTAATATTTATCTCAATGAATATTTATATATTTTTTAAACTATTATTATTATTACTACTACTACTACTACTGAAAACAATATTTAAATGAAGATGTATTTATTTTATATACATGTTATTGCTATTAACATGATTGTTATTATCTTTGTTATTATTATCTATATGCAAATATTTATCTATATACAAATTAATATTTGTATATTTAAACAAATATTTAGTAGTAATAATAATAATAATAACAATAACAATATTTTTACAACAAAAAATTTAACAATAATTTTAATTAATACAATATTATAATTTAAAAGTTTATTTAAATGTGTACTTATTTATTAGTTTTAACATACTTATTAACGTACACATTTATATATGCATTAATATGAATAATAATAAGAGTGGAAAAATTATGCAGACAGACAGACAGACAGACAGATAGAGACAGACAGACAGACAGATAGATAGACAGACAGATAAATAGACATAGGCAGACAGATACACATGATAGACAGACAGACAGACAGACAGACAGACAGACAGACAGACAGACAGATAGATAGATAGATAGATAGATAGATAGATAGATAGATAGATAGATAGATAGATAGATAGATAGATAGATAGATAGAGACAGATAAATAGACATAGGCAGACAGATACACATGATAGATAGATAGACAGACAGACAGACAGACAGACAGACAGATACACAGATAGATATGATAGATGTTTTGTTATTATTAATCAAGTATTAATGTACTTATTTATGGAGAGAGAAAATCAACCTACACATAATAGCAGACAAACAAGAAATATAAGCTTAAAAACTGATCTTAGATTGGATGACGATGGTTACAGTCATTCATATGTGGCTTGTTCACATTTGTATTTGAATTTCAAGGTGGCATTATGGTGCATAATCACCTCTATCCCAATTCATCCCCATAGTTTCTCTCTCTTTGGAAGAGCATCTAAATGTTAATAGGCGTTGTGCAGGTAAATTTCCAGCCGATCTTCCACATACATACATATCCGTTTCTCTGAACTGCAGCTGAGCTCTAATGTCAGAATGTTAAATGGAAGACCATGAGTTTAAAAACTTAAAGAGGCAGTGAAATATTGGCCAATGTGCTTGAGGGATGACTGGCTCTTTACTCCGAGTGTCAGTGTTTAATGGTGGGCCTGGATGCATATAAGTTAGCCCAAGCATGAAGGGCAGTGGGACGCTCATGTGGAGAAAAAAAGGCTGGCTTTCAATCCGCCCTCCTTTGGCGGGGCGGGGGTCCCATCAGAAACATCATGCCATTTCTCTCACTCACTCAGTCAGCCTTGAGATGCACTGCAGACTTACCTCAGTGTTGTACACTCCATATATCAGGAAGATGAAGAGGCCCTGCGAAAGAAAGAAAAAAAGAACGAAGTTGTTAGGAATCTTTCTGAGATTCTGAAATCAATAAGAACTGTATGAAAAGCATTTCTGAAGCTGATATGCATAACACCACGCTGAACTTTGGCCCAAGGTTTCTGAAGCCTATTCTTCCCTCGAAAGTAAGCAAGAAAGAGGCTAAAGAAGAACAATCAGTGGCATAGATAAACTTAAAGCTCAAGAAATAAAGGGAAAAGAAAAACCAAAGGGAGCTTGAACGGGTTGCCCTTGGATATACAGAATGAGAGCACATGTGGTGACAAAAAAAATGGCAGGTTTTCATTATTTCCACAGTTGTGGCTATTCAGGAGAAGAAGTGTGCATCTGCAGGTCTGGAGTGGCCAAAGAAAAGATGACGAGTTGAGGAAAAAAAGGTGATGGTCAAATAAAAGTTGGACCAACACTCAAAGAATTCACAAACGACGGTTGGGTTTTGCGGTACAAAAGTGTAAAAAGGTAAGGAATTAGTTTAAAAGATTGTCATTTACTCTTCCTCGAGGTGATTTAAATTCCTTCGAAGGAACACAAACGTTTTGGAATGAAAAGAAGGTGAGTAAATGAAGGCATTTTTGTCGAATTATTCATTTAAAGTTAGTCTTATTAGCAATGTCATGTTAAATCAACAAAGCGAGCCAGATTTTCCACATATCTGTATATATTTCTACACATTTTGCTCTTTACATTTAATATCTTTTTTTAAAGGAGGATAAAAGAAAAACCATTTCAACTCTAGAGCCAGGTCTGAAAGTGCGTGAATGAACTGTCCTTGAGTAAAGAAAGAGGGCACATGTGGTGGTAAAATAAAAAGTGCCATTTTTTTTCTTTATTTCCATTGAATATAAAAAGTTGCACATCTTTAGGGCTTTTCAAGGAAATTAAAAGTTGTACTAACTTAAGGTCAACACATTTCTGCTTTTTTAGTTTTAGTTCTGAAATGTTCTTGACTATACACACAAAAGTTGAGGTTAATGCGTTCACAAATGCAAGGTCTACTTTCCTTCTGTAGGAATTTTACGTCAACATCTTGCGATTATGATCATTGGTATCTTTATTTTATTGGCGTGTTTTGCCGTGTCCTGTCTGACAGCTGTGATAGAGTCACATCAATCAGGCAGGAGTTTGGAACGTCCAATTTGCCAGAGCTGGATCACAATGCATCATCACTGACAGCGTGATTTGGAGGTCTGCTCCAGATGTCCACTGTGTTGCCTGTGATGCCAACCCTCTTCATTTCATCAGCGCTGGGGAGCCGCAGATCTCCCATGTGGCCATGCTACTCTATCAGCTACTGTCAAAGTAGCATGACATTTATCATTAAATTATTTTTTGTATACTAGTCTATGAAAACCAAAATGGTAAATATCTAGAGCCGACACTGGCATATTAAAATCATATTTATTTTTGATAAATGAAAAAACTGGGATGAACATATATATTTAAAAGCCTCACAGAATAATTTTTTTTTAGTTTTGTTTTGCAAATTTAATGGCATATAAAATATGGTGTCTTATATATAGATAATCACTTAAATAAATATTGATTTAAATAAATTATTTCTAATTGCTTCAGAATTGTTATGTAATATTAAAACGTATTATTATTATAAATAATACATAAGTAATACAATAATACAATAATACAAAGGTATAAAACCTCATTATTAGTATTATTATTAAACTATTTGCATGTTTAAATAGACATATAAATATTCATTTAAATTAGCATTTATTATTATTATTATTGTTAAAATATATATTTCTATGCTTAAATAGACAAATATTTGTTTAAATGAAAACCTTTATATTAATATATTAATAACAATAATTATCAACAAATGTTAAAATTAATAAATGAAGAGGGATTTACATAAATATTTAAATGATAATAATAATAATAATAATAATATGTTGAAATAATTAAATTAATAAATAAATGTTCATGATAAAAATATTTCTTTAAATATTCATCATAAAAATATTTCTTTAAATAATTAATAATTGTTATATAATATTGTATTATAATAAAAGTATATTATCATTGTTATTATTTAAATAAATATTCACGTTTACATATGTAATTAAATATTCATTGTAAGCCACTCATATAATGCAGAAACACTCAAGCAAGCAAAACACGCTTGAAAACGTGCACGTATTTGTACTGATGCAAAATAGTACAGCCTAGCGCATTTCACACAGGCTGCTGGATTCACTTTCGCCTGAAAGTCGTGTATGCCTAAGGTTAAAAATAAATGACATTTATAATGAATGCCCTATAAATGGTCTTATTTTTACGATTTAGTTTTAATCCAAATGATGTGTGTGCTAAGTGAGTGAACATCAAAGATCGCACAACAGAATTGTGCGCGCGCTCTCTCTCCCTACCATTAAGCAACTTGTGCATTGTTTTACTTACTTGTTTTTGACATATCCGACCGAACTACAAACTTTCCAGTGATGTCTGTGAGAAAGATATATTGACTCGACAAGCTCGCGCATCTGCCCCGCCGCACGCTCAATCCACTCAGCGTGCTTTGCTTATCAACTCGCGCACATCTGCTATACAGGCGTTAATACTGAATGTTTAACATTATATTCATTGCATACATATACTTCGTAGACATCCTTAATCTCTAATAACTCCATTCTGCTGTCTGTTGTTGGTGTTTCTTTGTCTGAATACGGCACTTATCACATGCTGTGTGGTATCGGCGTTTGGTATCGGGGCATTTTAACGAGTACAGGAGACCAGTATCGGGCCCGATACCGGTACATCCCTAATTATTATTATTATTAAATATCTGTAATATTGTTTAAATAGATACATAATTATTCTTAAAATGAATTTGTGTTATTATTATTATTTAAATTTATATTTGTATGTTTGAATAAATTGAAAATATTAATACATAATAATATATTAATAACAATAATCATCATCATCAACAACAATAAATATGTATAAATCTGAATAAAAAATGCATAAATGAACCGTGATTTACACAAATATTTGAATAATAATAATGTTAAAATAAATAATTAAATATTCACCTTTAAATAAATATTTATTTAAATAATGAATAATGCTATTTAATATTGTATTATAACCATTATATTATTATTATTATTATTATTATTATTATTACATAAATGAATATTCATATGCTTACATAAGTACTTAATTAATAAACGTATCATTGTTGTTGTTGTAAATAAACAAATATATACAAAAATGTGGAGCTGGTCAATTATATTTGTGAAACGTGAACAGAGAACATTTTTTAACATTGTTTAAATGTTTTTATCCTGTTTTAAACTGTTGCTTTTCTTTAAAGTCACACTGAATTCAATGCTGTGCTACAGCACCCACGACTCTAAGGAAGTAATAGCCAGTGATAGCGGGGGGTAAAAGACAATGCGGCACGCATCCCATTGTTTTGCATTAGACTGTCAATTTCCTATTTAGTATTGCAAATGAATTATCATGTTTTTGATCATGGGCCTTATTTGTGTTTAAGCTTTCATTGTGTTCTGAACAAAGTGGGAAAAACATCCCTTGCATATTATGAAAAATGATCAATTAGAATATAATTGAGATAAAAATAAAATGGCACCAAAACAATAATGATGAATTGTTTAAAAAGTTAATTCATTAATGACGAGCTAAAAACAAACACGGAAAAATGGAGCACATTTAAATGCATTGTGTTTTTTGGGTTTCGGGGGAAAAAACACATTTCTTTTGAACTCAGCTCTAAAATGGTGGAAATGTATGCAAAGGGATTGTATTGCTATACATCAAACAAAAAGAATAAATTATCTGCTAACGAAACTAATTAGGAAACAATTCCGTTGTTTAAAAACAGAATGCATTCGGAACCGGCAAATGTTGTGTTCTAAAACCACGCGGCACCCCAGAGATCATGATGCATTCACAAGTGTGATTTCATTCCAACAATCAGGACATGCTCGTTCTAACGCTTCCTTATTGCATGAAGTGTTAGGCAGATACACAAAATATTGTTTGCATACTAGTCTATAGAAATCAAAATGGCAAATAAAATTCTAGAGCTGGCATTCATGTATTTATTTTATTTTATTTTATTTTTTAACAAATATTTATTATTAATATTCATGTGAATATATATTTAATACAACAACAACTACTACTACTACTACTACTACTACTATTATTATTATTATTTCTGACAGTAAAGTAGTCAAGGAAATTTATTTATTTATTTAAACAAATATTTGTCAATATTTATGCTAATACATATTTAATAATAATAATACAAATAATAATACACTTACATTAAAAAATTTAATAAATATTTATTTAAATAAAAATGGTAATAACTATTATTATTATTACTATTCTTCTTCTTATCATTATTATTATTATACTGTAAAGTAGTCAAGGAAATGTATTTATTTAAACAAATATTTGTTGATATTCATGCTAATACATATTTAATAATAATAAATATAAATAAACATTTGTTTAAATAAAAAAATTTGGTAATAACCATTATTATTATTTTTGACTGTAGTCAATGACATTTATTTATTTATTTATACAAATATTTCATAATATTTAGGGATGCACGATATATCGGCCACCATATCGGTATCGGCCCATATCGGCTCATTTTTTCTGTTATCGGTATCGGCCTGATAAGAAAATTTGGCCGATATCTTAAAGCCGATAAATAATGCATTATTTCCTTCAGAGACACTTCAGATGCGCGCTGTTCGTTTGCAGCCTTTTGTGCAATTGTACATTGTAATATTGTGTTTATTTGATGTATATCTGATTTATCTCATATAGAATGCGTTTGGTTAAGTTAAAAGGGTGCTTCAGTTTACCGGTGATCATCTTTAGCTCAGCACACGCAGCTCAAACAGCAGTGCACAACATTAATAACTATGATTGGGAATGTCGTGTATATAACATTCTAATGAGAACATTATTATAATAAAACGTTGTGAATTCTTTGGGTTTAGTTGCCGTGTTTCAGCGCGTTGTTATGGGAAGAGCGCATCCACAACAGGATCACACATTCTGACTATAGCATGCAATAACTGCGTCATTTTGTACATATATAAGTTGTAATATTATGTTTATGTTGTATTAATATTAATCTCAGGATGCATTTCCTTGAGTTAAATAAGCTGCCAGCAAAACGCTTCAGTTTACCGTGTTCATTCAGCTCTTCAGCTTCAGCACGCGCAGCTCAACGGCTGCTATTTAAAACAGTGGTATTAATTTGTTACTTTTTCAAAATCATTGATATATTATTAATAACAACAACCACTTGTATTTTTCTCTTATTATTTTCATCAACAATATGGTTTAGTAATTAAAATCATTTAATTATTGTCCGTGCAGAGGCTATTCCGTTTTATTGATCTATGGCGCATTCATTTTGATTCTTTACACGTGTAATGATGTCCAGTGACTTGTTTGCATTATTTATGCATAATTTTATTTATTTGTAAGACTTTTTTATGACTAAATTTGGTAATGGGAGAGTAAAAATATTTTTAAAACGTACACCGTTCAAACTAGGCTGCTTATGTTGAAGTGTTTGGGATGTGGCTTTTAATGATGAGACCTTTTTTGTAATCAGGCTCTCAAAAAGTATATAACAATTTGGATATAGAGTTATCGGCCAACATATCGGTTATCGGCTTTCAAAAATAAAGAATAATCGGTTATCGGTATCGGCCAAAATTTTCATATCGGTGCATCCCTAATAATATTTATGCTAATACATATTTAATACTATTACTACTACTACTAATAATAATAATAATATTACATTTTTTATAAATAAAAGTATTTGGTAATATATAATATATAACAAGCAAACAAACAAACAAATAAATAAACAAACATCTTCCTCTTTTTAAAAATCTTTTAGCAAACTTGACTTTGAACAAAGAATGGTGGTAGGTAGATAGAGATGGAATCAATAACACAACACAAAATTTTTTGTTGAGGTCACTCATGCCTGCACCATCCTGTGTCAAACACAGATAAATCCCTCTCAAATGTGTGTGCCACGCTGAACGCACTGTACTCCTCCGAGAAGAAAGGCCCTTGCTCCTCATTACCTACGACAAGATACAGAAACTCACTTTGCTTTTCATTCAGGGGCTTCACGTCCCTTTTTATGGATGTCTGCCTTCACGCTTTTACTTACTTTGCCTCACCGCCTGCACCGTAATAAATGATTATACATTTTCACAGATGACCACCTCGTCTTTTTTATCCCTTCGCCGGTCCCCTAATGCACAAAAAGTTAGAGAGCGAGCAGGTACAAAATTTTCCTCCTGCAAAACCTTTTTTGTCTTTATTTATGACGTTGTCCTTGGTAAGGGAAATTTCAATGTACTGAAATGAAAACTATGATTAAAGGGACACAGTGTATGGGCAGAGAGAACGGGGCAGCTCTCCATCTCTGTGCTGTTATATATATATATAAATATATATATGAGGCTGGGTGAACAAATGGAGCTGACCGGATGAACGGATGGAGTGACATCAATGGTTTTGGAGGGAAAAAAGCACTGAACATCGTCCACAGCATCTGATTTTAGTAAGCAGTAATGAAAGGAAACAGTATCTATCTAGCCGACTAATTTATCCACGGAAAACACTTTGGCGAAACGAGCCGTGTTTGAGCGGGACCAGCCCTTTGCTGTTCAGGGTTGGAACCAATTTCTCAATTTAGTGAATAGCGCGGGGGACTTTGATGACGACATGAGGGGTATCAGGTGTGTGTGTACTGGTTTTACAGAGGAGTTGAAGGCTAGGTTGGGGTTACGCTCAGGGCAATCTTAAACAGAGGCTAGCGCGACACACAAGCGCACAAAAACACACAATTACACCAGCAAGCCAACATGTCAACATCTGCTTTGGGTGAAAGGACTTGTGTGTGTGTGTGTGTGTGTGTGTGTGTGTGTGTGTGTGTGTGTGTGTGTGTGTGTGTGTGTGTGTGTGTGTGTAGCCATTATATCTCTGGACTTTTTGAATCACAAAATGACATAAAAAAAGATCAGAAATTTTGCATAAATTCTAATTCATTTGTTTCACATAGGTCTACATAAAAAAAAGAAATATACATCAATATATTCTTCACATAAATGTGTATTTAGCGAAATCTATTATTTAATCAGTATATACAGTGTGGGAATGAATTATAAAAGTAAATCAATTTATTAATCAAGAAATTTGCTTTTATTTATTTTAAAAATTATGTGTGATTGATTTGACTGTATACACACTTGGTGCATGTAATAATTATATAAAATATATTTAATTTATTTATAATAATAATAATAATTACTATAGTTTATATACACACAAACACACATTTCTTATATATATATATGTGTGTGCTCAACCAATCACAGCGCACCATTCCACGCACTCTAGACAGTAATGGCGGCGCTTTGAATACACCCGGCATCCTAGTTTTCCTCATCTATTTTGTACTTTGTAATCAACAAACAAACTTAGGGCTGCACAATAAATCGCATGTGATTATCATGCGCATCTCGTCAGTAAAGCCGGTTCTGTGATTAATAGTAAATCTCCATCATGTGCTTTCAGATGGAGCGGTATTTAATACACAGAGCCGTAGATCACTGCTATAATCGCAGATTAGTCGCATTCGATTATGAACGCGATATTGAGTAGCTTGTCAGTGTAAGTGTTTTTATTAATGCCATTAATGTTTTTGTTAATACAGCATATAGCACTAGTCAACTAAATGAATGTAACATGGCAAAGATGAATGCACTTTTGGAAGTTGAATGTAAGGGAAATGTCATTTTGGAATTTCTGTGGTTTAATGTGATATTGTTGTTCATGTATGTTCATGATATAATTTTCTTTCATTGTTGTAATTAATTTATAGCATTAACAAGATGACCCGTCGAATTCATTTTGGGAG
>NW_015505348.1:1117060-1118965 GCF_001515645.1 Sinocyclocheilus grahami | reverse complement strand
ATGTGAAAGTTTGAAACAGAAAATAGTGGTTTTCATCTTGCCACTTTCTTGGTAAAAAAAAACAAATTTTTACTCAAATTAATCAAAATGGATTTATAGTGTTTTGGAACCAAACTCTTCATATATATATATATATATATATATATATATACAGAAAAAAAATTTACTTAATCATAAAATAATTATTTGTAATTTATAATATGTATATATTTATTATATTTATACACACAAACACACATTTGTAACACTAGTTTAGTGACCTACTCTTCCTATAAACTAGTTGCTTATTTGCATGCATATCACTAGCATTTTGGCTGTTTATTAGTACTTTTTATTAGTTGGCTGTTTATTAGTATGAGTACTGTTTATTTATTAGTAAAGCACATATTAATGCCTTATTCTGCATGACCACATTTTAGATCCCTTAATCCTCATATCTAAACTTAACAACTACCTAACTAAATATTAATAAGCAGCAAATTAGGAGTTTATTGAGGCAAAAGTCGCAGTTAATAGTTAGTTAATAGAGAGAATAGGTCCCTAAACTACAGATACGACAAGTAAAACCTGACGCTGCTCATAATTGTGACCGCAGATGATAACATTTTAGTCAGTCCTTTCCAAGGTCAGCAAACATGCATGGTTAATGTGGTGCTTCAACAAATAAAGAGTGACTCTTCTGTAGCTAATGGAATATCAAATGTTCTGGACACCAATTCTGACTTTAATCTTGCTAGGATTACACACAGCAAACCCAAAGAAACGTCTCGTCTTGTCAAACTAAAGTTGATGCATCAATCTGGCTCGGGTCACGAGATCCAGGCTTTCTCTGTTTGTGTCAAGCAGAACCTCCTGCATGTGGCAATAATTACAGAAACACGAGACAGAAAAGCTCTGGAAGAAAAGAAAAAGAGCGCGAGAGAAAAAGACGCTTTTCACGCTCTTTTAAGAGACCTGCTAATGTCTCTGACGCCCTCCAGAAAAACAGTTTAATTAGGTTGTATACACAACGGTTACTTTAAGTGCCAGCCGTCTTTTAAAAAAGGGCCAAATGTCAGCTTTGGGTCTTGACGCTGATGTACTGCAGAACCTCCAAACCGGATCAAATTCAGAGACGTGTTCAGCTGGGTGGTGGGAATGTCAAAACCAGGCCCAGCTGTGAAACACCGGGCTTCAGGAGAATGTGAACGAAAGGGCGAAAGCCATGTAGACTTCGTAACGTTAGCCCACCGAAAGTCTCGATTTGATTTGAGAGTTACAGCAAAAGATACTTCGGATTAACATTGAGGTTTCTGAAGTTGTCGTCTGGTGTTTTGGAAATGAAGCATGATGTGTAATCAGCTATCTGTTTCGGATCATTTCCACCCTGGAGACGGCTATTAAAGGTACATTGCCAAATAAAAACAATGTGAACTCGTTCTGGATTTGATTTCACCCCCTGGACTTTTTGACACATTAAATAGCGGGATAGAATTTGTAACACTTGTCCTTTACTATTATACCCGTCGATGACAAAATAATTTTAACCAATCTATCAACACACCGCCAAAATGATTTCATACGCCTGCACAGGGTGGTCTGACTCACTGGTGAAGTAAAGAAAACTAACGCTCTGCCAGTCAGCTCTGAAAATCCTGGAACGAGGAGGGATCAGAAAATGAGTGAGGGAGTGAGAAAAGGTCAAATAAAATGATATTGTGTGCTAGTGTCCGTGCTAAAGTCGCTGCTATGATGATAAAGTGTTCTAGGTAAAAAAATAAGCTAAACTAAATGAAATTAAGAAATGTTGCCTTACCAAATAGCTTAAATAAAAAATAACTTTTAATGTGTATGTATATATATATATATATATATATATATATATATATATATATATATATATATATATATATATATATATATATA
>NW_015505348.1:1091795-1116238 GCF_001515645.1 Sinocyclocheilus grahami | reverse complement strand
GTATATATGTATGTATGTATGTGTGTGTGTGTGTGTGTGTGTGTAACTAAACTATAAAAACCCTGCTGGATATGAACCGGGAGAGTGGAAGTCAATGGAGGAGATGCATTAGGACACTGAATAAACCTGTTTTGTCTGGCGCATCTCTGGTTGCCAGGTTGTCCTAATTTAATCATATTAAGGTACGGTCACTTTAGCAAGACATTGGCAAAATTTTGCGGAAATTTTTTTCCGATTGTCAATAGTGTATCAATGTGTAAAACACACACCTCACAAAAATGTCACTTTCAAACCAAGTAGCTTTATGTTGGTCAACGCAATGAATCTGCATGACCACACTGAACATGTTATGAAATCTGCATAAGGAAAACCTTTACGTTTTCCTTATGATTACGTGGATTCCTATAGAAATGGCTGGATTTTACATGTGAAAACTATAAATGCGACCTCATTTTTCCCAGCTCACAGGGAACATTCTCATTCTGGCAAGGATCTCAAAACATTATTTATATGTCATTCATGGAGCATTTTTCTGAAACCGTTTAATTGCATGTTCGTCTAATAAATGTAAACGTTCCTTTTTAAACGGTACGTTATTTTTTACTATTTAAACGTTGCAAAATTATGTCTAACATTTGCAATAACCAAGAAAAAAAAGGTTATAAAACATTTCAAATTTGACATTTTAAACATTCATCGAACATTAAGAACTCATGTTTTCATAACATTCGGAGGAACGTTAATTTATGAATACTGTTATGACTCCATTTATTTTTATTTTCAATTTTATCATAAAAAGGTGGTGTAGTAAAAATTCCTAAAATGATAATAAATCAAACAAAAACCGTACTGACATTTTAAAATATCTTTAACCTTTAAACATAATAATTTGAATTACTTAATTAGATTTTTATATTCCACTTTTTCCATATTGCAGAGTGGAATTTTTTCCATAATTTTTTGAGTCCGTCAAGTCTGATTGCTTATAAAAGTAAAAGAGGCTTGAGGTACCATTCATATCTACAGCAAAAACCAACACTGACCATTATTCAGAAAATGTTCAATCATTTCAACAGAAACCTACACAATTGACTCTTCTCAGAGAGTTTGACTGACAGGTGATCTGATCAATCATAACACCGAATCTGTCATTTTATCCGACAAACAAATCAGACAGGAGAGTAGATTAACTTTGCTGGACTTGAACTTGAAAAATAGTGTGTATTGGCGTTGTTCCACGGTTGAAACGAGATACCTTCTGATTAGGGGTGTAAAGGTATGAAAATTTCTTATCACGATTATAGTGACCAAAATTATCACGGTTATCCATATTATCACGGTATTGTTCAAATGTGATGGAAATGTTCAAAAAGTACTGACACATAAATCACTTCAAGTTTTATATTTAAAATCAACAATAAACAAATAAAATGACTTTTTGTTTGCATAATCACTAAAACAATAACATTACCAATGATGTTCGGATTTTAAATGACAACAGTTTATCTAACAGCATGTTTAAATATCTAATGTAAATGTTCAAATAAAGCTTTGAAAATAATAAATTTCAGTCTTTAATTAAAGAAAAGGGTTAAGTCAAAATTATAATTGATTAGGGTAATAAATGATCATATGTATTTTATCTGCTCCATAAATAATTCTAATTCTAAAATCTGAAATTTTTAATGTGTAGGATCCACATAAGCTTGTTTTGCATCAACCGGTTAAAATTTACAGCAGGACATGCAAATTCGGTCAGTTTTTGGCCAGACAGAAACTGCTGCACACAATCTGAACGTAAATGTAACTCTGTAAATCCACTCTATGACACTAGGTGGCGCTTATGGAAATGCTGAATTTGACACAAAACTAAACTACTCTGCGTGCTGTGCGCACGCAAGACTTTTACTGAAAACTGTGCTTTATGCTGGATAGTATTTATTTATCCTCAGTTGTTCAAATCGCGGCAATCGAATACGGTTATAATGATAAATAAAATATGAAACGGTAATACCAACCGTGTGGAATTTTATCATGATTTATCGTCAAATCGGTAATCGTTACATCCCTACTTCTGATGTTCATTCATGTTTATTTTGTGCTATAACTAGTAAATATGAAAAGATGTTCGGTTCACGTGTCGCTTGAACTGAGGCGCATTACAACTTATTAAAGAGCCACAAAACTGTATTTACAGTTTGAATTTCGTACAAAACAACAAAATTTGAAAGCAGACTTTGTTTCATACCTAAAGTAACCTGCTCTGTCTTGTCTGTCGGCACATTGTCAGTTTCCTCTTTGCTCCGCAAAGTATTTTTTAGTGCGTGGGAACATGATGCAACAGTAACGAAGGGGACGGGTTTTTGCGAAAGGTCAGTGGAGAATTTCGTAAATGATTTTGCACACACATTTCGCAATAAGTTCGAGTTGGTCACACAGATTCACCACAGCTGCTTGGTTTGAAAGTCACTTCATACATCATTACACTATACTGATAACAGACAACGGACCTTTCTGCCTTCAATACTGTGCCGAAATTTTGCTAGCGGGACCGCACCTTTCTCCAAAATGTGAATCAAGGGGAGAGAGAAACACGGGGGCAGAATGAGTGTACACATAAGGCCCTCTTGAGGCAGGGAGGAGCTGAAAACAAGAAAGCGAGAGGGATACCCACAGGCCACCCGGCAGCCAACAGAAGAGGCAGAGAGCGGCGGAGGCAGTCAGGGGAGGCGGGGAGAGTTATTAACTTAGCCCTGAAAGCCCTTCTTAATATAGGGTCCGGCGGTGATAGCTAACAGAGTCTGGCAGAGGTGACAGCTCTTGGACCTGCTTGAGGAAATCCAATTGAGAAGCAGCCAAGAGGAACAACAAGCTCAAAACAGATGTTCCCTGCTATCGCAGAGCGCAACCGCGTATACAGCAGAAACACCCTCTCTGCTCTCAAATTGGACGCAGAAAAAAATAACAATGGGGATCATGATAACATCCACGTTTCTGCGCCTTCCCAGCTGTCTGGTACAAAGTCGAACGACTCGGCTATTCAGAGGTTTAATATCTTGTTATACGCTGAATGGATGCTCAGATGCATCTGAAGGTTAGTCGTCACAAGATCACATATTCAGTCTTGTGAAAGGTGTAAAAATATGATAATAGAATATGGTATTATGCCATTTCAGAGGACAGTTTACTAAGCAAATTCTCTACTGAAACATGAAAGCTGATATGATTGAGGAATTTGAAACATGTAATGAATGAAAAGAAATGTTTTGCATTGTGTACACAGCTTTGTAACTGAGCTCTCCTAAAAGGTGTTTGTCATATTTAATGTTGATAAAATCAGTTTATTTCACTGAATTGATTCACTTGATCATTATAAGCTAGTTCAAACAAACCGTTTCATTCATTTGACCTCCTGCACAGCACTATTTATTTATTGTTTGTTTGTAAATAGCATAATGTCTCAGTTCATCACAATGTTTTCCACTAATTTTGAGTTACGTTAAAGCATTTCATAATATTTTCTAATTTTACTGGTTGTATTTAGTACAAATTTATTTGTTAAATTTTTAAGCTGTTACAACAATTGAGATCAATCTTTTTTTCAGATAAATAATAATTTATAATAATTATATAAAACGTTTCATTACAATATGTAAATGTATATAAAATTCTAATATACCACAATAATTATAATAAACTGTACAATTAAATATAAATTGTATAACAAATTAAATAATTTGGATATAACCATGCATTTATTTTTTCATAAATTATATAATGTCTAGATATTATATATATTTATTTTTAAAAAATTAACTATTTAAATTTAAACAAACTGCATAATTAAATACAGCATAAATCATATAAGAAATTATATAACTTGCACATAATTATGTATTTTGTCATTTAAATAAATGACAAAAATTACATGTGTGTGTGTGCACATAACGTGTTATATGTTAATATTGTAATTATAGTACATTAATGTTATAATATATTAAAAACTATAATTATAATAAACTGCACAATTAAATATAAATTGTATAACAAATTATATAACTTGCATATAATCATACATTTTATTTTTTTAATTATATAATGTGTGTATATATATATATTAAATGTATATTCTATAAAAAATTTACATAAAATGTTTACGATATTAAAATATTTATAAACAGCATAAATCATATAACAATTATATAAATTACACATAATTATGCATTTTATCACTTGAATGACATAAAAAGATGAAGTCTTCTTAAGAGCTTCAAGCAATTTTTTGCTCAGAGCTTGTAGGGTAGTAAACAACTTTTTCCAAAAGAGTAGCTTGATTTTAGCTTCACATCTTTTAATAATTTAATTAAACGACATCTGCTACAGTTTATCTAATGTACAATCTAATAGTTTTCCCAAATAAAAAAGTCCAAAAAATGGACAACATTCTTTCACAGAATTGAACATTAATCTTGACATCCAGTGCATTTTTACTATTCATTTGTTTTGTGCGTTCATGACTAAAATGAAAGAAAAAGAAAAGGCAGGACACTAAGAATCCAAAGTAACTAAATACCAAAAGCTCATGGGCCACATGTGTGCCGAAGAGAGTGAATGGTAAACAAATTTGCTTTTAAACAAGACAATTTTACATTGCATGCTTCGAAGGGCCAAGTCAAACATCCTTGCAGAAAACTGATACAAACTCTTAACACATGGGTCAAGCCACACTCTTTGAACTCCAGGAGAAAAGGAGGCCCCGCGTGCCAAAAAACTGTTTAATTAAAAATACTTAGGCATCCAACAGACATTTCTGAGTGCCCCCGCTGTCAGAACGCATGAGACTGCCCTGCCAATCTCAGGCAAATACTAATTGCATACTTTCCACTGAAAGCAAGAAAAATGTCAGGCTTCTCACGGCTAAGACGGACCCGGATCTCGCAGAGTCGAGCAGAAAATCGAGCTGCTCATGCATTTGGGCAGAAATTGATGTACTGTAAATAAGGTTATTTGAAGCTAAATATTATTGTAACAGATTTTATATTGCAACATAGCAATAAAGATTTGATTTAGAACAAAATCATGCCTCTTGCACAATAATGGGTGTCTGGGAGTCGTCTTGTTTTCTTCTTCAGATTCGAGTGGGCTGGGGGTTAATGGCACATGCCCGAGTTGTGCCACATGCGGTTAAGACACTTTACACCGAGAGCATCAATCCTTATCCAGCATAACTCGGCGTGGACGTCACATGCGTTTAGGGTTGACCACGGCTCACGGGAGTCCTAAGTGAAAATGAATGGTAGTTCATCGACATGAGCACTTCATTCGTCTTCCGGTCTCTTTGTCTCTTTCGCAGTCTGTGTTTTTAGACCCTGTCTCCTCATCTGTGTGAAACAGTCTTTGTATTGTCTGATCATTTTAGCTAGTCAAATCCTTCCTGCAAGAACTTTATGTATAATATTATGATATTTGTTATTTTATGTTGGACTGAATCAACTAAATGACTCAAAAATACATAAAAATGCAATTCATAGATAATCATTTGAATACACATGACCTGTGATGCTTGTTTTTTTCTGAATTCAGAATGTATTTTGTTTTATTTTTGTGGGGCTTAAAGAAAAAAAAAAGACAAAGAAAAAAATCTTCATTGTGCAAAAGGCCAAACAATGCACAGAAAACAAAAAACACTACACCAAACAAAAGAAAAACAAATAAAAAAATCTAAACAAAAAACAAAGCAAAACAAAACAAACAAATGAAAAACAAAAATCAAAACAAACAAAAAAACAAATGTATAATTATTTACAAAACATTCAATGCTGATGTTTTATTTTTAAAAATACTTTTAATATTCTAAAAATATTTGTCTGGCAAATCAAAGTCATTGAGGTGGTGTAACAAACATGCAGAAAGCCATTTTATTGTCATATGAAAATAGGTCAAGGTCACTGTGCCGTTTAAGAATATCATACATTTTGACCTTTTCATGAAAAAGTTAAATTAATTTGGGTCAAGTGAAATAACATTCAAGAAAGATTAAAAATCTGGAAACTTTTATTTTAAAAATTAAGTGTATTCAAAGTCAACTAAAATGTATTCATTCATTTATTTTATTTATGTGCCTTGATGATAACACCTTTAAACATTATGAGACATTAAATCTAAAATAAAACAAAACAAAAATAAAATAGAAAAATACAAAATAAAATAATACAAATACAACACGACAAGAATACAAAGATCGCAAACCTGGCACTTGCATTTTGATTTCCATTTTAAAAACTCATACCTCCATTTGTCATTGACCTCTACATAAACTTTAAACCTGAGTCTTTCTGTTATGAAGAGGTGAAAAGCCTTAAAACTGACTACCATAGAATTCAAAACTGCCAGCGAACCAAACTCAACTACTTGCCTTTTTTCCAGGGCTAATGAGTCGAGTTTTGACGCACATCAAGCATTAAAGGTGGTTTTCGACCTGAACTGGGCCCAACTCAAAGGCAGATGATTGGCACATGCTTTGACTTAATGACGGTAATTACTTAGAAAAACAAAGCAGGAGACCACATCTGCACAGTGTAAAAGCCCAGCTCCGCGGCCGAGTGCCGAGCTGTCAGCGGCCCTGTGCTTTTTCCCACCTAGGGTGGGTAAGTCTTAACACAAGCCACCGAAACGACGAGAACCAGATTAATACGAATCAACATATCCTTGTAAACAATCGTTAGGGGCCAGGCAGCAGGGGAAACGTCACAAAACGACAGTCCTGCCACACAGGAAGGGCAAAAGGGCTGCAATGTTTCATGAACTACTCCTGTTTTCATTTTCTTTACAAATTTTTCATAGTTTCACACTGGATAAAACTGATTTTTGGTTGTTTTTTCTTTGGCAGAATGTGCATGGACGACTTCAGCGGCGAAATTTTAAGGCAAACTAACTGTTGTTATTGTTTAATAAAAGTTTACAAGCATTTTTCAATCATTTTTTCCTTTTTCATGATTATTTTTTTAATCAAGAATATTATGAAGCTTCACTGAAAGTTATTTAACATGACGCAAATTAAGCTCGATTTAAAATTGAAATCAGAATTCCAGTTTGAATGCAACCTTTGTATTCGTGTTGGTTATTTTATACTGCTCAAAATACTGCTCACTAGTATTTTATTTCATTTCGATTTAATGACTCAAAAAATGTTTAGTGGAGTAGTTTTCAAGCAAAAAATCAATTTCAAACACTTTATTGTTTAATAAAAGTTTAAGCATTTTCAATCTTTTTTTTTTTTAATCAAGAATATCATGAAGCTTCATTGAAAGTTATTTAACATGACCCAAATTAACCCTGATTTTCATAAAAAAGGTAAAAATATGTGATATTGTTAAAAAGAGGATCTTCACTGTAACATTGTGACTTGTTTTATTGGTTTTTATTTTCAAATGACAATAAAACTCTTTTCTGTATACCGGTTACACCACACTGACTTTGATTTTACAGTTTAAAGTTTTTAAAATATTAAAAATAATAACTGCTTCATAAATTATCATTAAAAAAATCAGACCTAACCCACTTGTTCTTTTTTAAATGAAATTCAGTCTTTTAACTGCATTTGTTATTATTTATGTATTTAGATTTTTCATTGTTTCGCGCCAGAATAATGTGTGATTCCCCTTTATTTACTGTCAATAAATAAATCTTAGCACAGATTTCTGGTTGATTTGTTGTTTATTAGAGCAGAATGTGCGCGGACGACTTCAGTTTAAAGACAAACCGACGATTAAAACGCTTCATTCTAGTCAACAACAAGCACGCCTCACAATTAGGACTTCTTTCACATGAAATAATGATTTTAAAAAGACCACGGCCATGAATAATACATAGCGTGTTTATTTTGGATTTCATTTCCATGCAGAAAACGAATTGCTCACTAGTAAATTGGCATCAGCGTTTGACAGCCTTTACGGAAGAAAAGAGAAGAAGAGGAAGAGCTTTTCTCTTGCCCGGCCTGACCCAGTTCTGGTTAATTATCTGTAAAGTATACATCAAAGCCCACCAAACAGTCCGCAGCACTCAGATTAAACCAGATTTAAAAGACATCCACACAAACCGCCCATCTCGTGAACCGATATCAGCTGAAATCATAAATCAGCCGCCATTGTTTCGATGTAATTTGGGTGTCGGAGTGGTTTCTGACACCAGAGGTTGAACATGCGAGGGTCGTGTTGTTGTAAGAGGGGTTGCGAGGTCGTCCCCAGCGGGTCATGTGATCCTCAATCTCATGCCGGAGTAGCCGAGTGATTTGCTTTCCTATGACACAAACTATTACTACACAGAGCCGGCAGGTAATTATAAAGCAAATAAATGCGGGTGGGTGTCAAACGTGACAGGCTCTTTTGGTGGTATGTGCGAGCCGTGGAATTCCCTTTCTTCTCAAGAGGAAACGTGTTACTCGCAATGATTATTCCTCACTTTTTGGCCAGATTCCAGCATCAAAGTGCCATTTTGCTGTATGCGGTAGGGCCCAAGCTCACACTTCAACGCTAGATTAAAATGCTAATGTACATTATTGCATATATTAATAAACTCATGTTATTATTGCTCAGACCTGAAGTAACAATATGCACTAGAGGTCGGGTTTATTATACTAAACTAAAGCTAAACTGTCCTCATTAAACAAACAAAAAAAAATAAAAAAACCTTACTTGAAATAAAATAGAAAATACAACTTTTTATTTCAGTTACCTGTCAAGACAACATCTCTCATCTCAATTTAGTTGAACTTGATGTAATAAAATAATTAAACTTTAAAAAATAGAAATTCAAGCTGAAATAGTTAATAAAAACTAAATAGACATAAAAAACTACTAAAAATGGCAAAATACACTAAGTCCTCATTTAAAAAAGCACTACTTGAAATAAAAAATAAATGGTATTTTAGCTAGCTGCCAAGACACTTCTCATTTTAATTTAGTTTAACTTGATGTAATAAAATAACTAAGTTACAAAAAAATAAAATAGTTAATAAAAACTATATAGATATAAAAAAACACTAAAAATTACAAAAATATACATTAAATAATCATTAAAAAAGCATTACTTAAAATTAAATAAAAAAATAAAACTTTATATTTCAGCTAGCTGCCAAGACAACACGTCTTATTTTAATTTAGTTTAATAAAATAACTAAGCTTAAAAAATAAATAAAAACAGTAGTTAATAAAAACTAGATATAAAAAACTACTAAAAATGGAAAAATACACAACTAAAGTACAAAAACGTCATTAAAGTTCAAATGAAAACAGAAAACGTAAAAATAAAATCTAATTCAAAATATTAATAAATACGAAATCATAAACAATACTATACTGCTAGAAGAATCATAACTCTAACTAAACTGTGCACAAGGGCACAACTATTATCACATCTAAAAGCTTAGTGTTTCCGTTTGCTGAGACTCAATCGGCAGGATATTTGTGATCATCAGTAGCGGCTTGAATTTTTCTGTGTTTTCCTTCTTAAACAATTCCACTTGAAAAACATTTCCCTGGCTGGGGGTTTGGGGACCGGCTGACCATGGAGGCCAGAGGGAGTGAGAGACGAGCTGAGCTGGACACCTCTCTTGACTGAGGGATTCCTGTCCTGTTTTTGTTTGTTACAGAGGGTTTTTAAAATTAGACGCCTGCCTCTTTGTGAGGGGTTTGCGGCGCTCTTCCAGCTTGTCTCCCTGTGGACCCCAGTGCATCCATGCCAAAATAATTTCCCAAAACACTCAGTTAAAGAGTTCAGGAGGTGTTTGTGGAGACTGTTGAAACAGTGTTTGAATATGGAATCCAGTGCTTTTCACTTCACATTTCTATTTTTTGCTTTAAGAACCTTTAGAAGAAAAAATACCAATAAGTCTAATAAAATGTCATTTTTTTACATTTAAGTTCTTTAAAAAAACATTCAAAGTACCAACTGAAAAAAATTTATATTTTCAATAATTAAAATAATAAACTAATTTATGTTATGCTAAATAATTTATGTAATTAAATAAGTAGATATGATTAAAATAAAAAATAACTAATTCTTTGGTTGAAGGATCCACCTTACTTTAACGCCCAAAAAACTTCTACATCCCGAGTTTGTGACCCCAAACCCCCTTTAAACTCTCTATCCTCAAAGTTATTGATAGAGGGAAATTATGAGCGTATAATGCTATGGACAATGCATGGTGGAGGGCCTATTATATACGGGTAATGGATAGCACTGAGTTTTTGAATGACATTGCACTGAGATTGGATGACGGAGGGTCGTGCGATTTATGGCCAAATGAAGTACCTCCACTTCCCCCCACCCCATCCTCACCCAAAGCTATTTATTTCCAGCCTGATAGAGAAGTACATGGTGGTGTTTATGGTTCAGGAGTTTGTGAATAATCAGCGAGTTTTGGGGTTGTATGAATGGGATCATGTTGCTTTCGATTCGTAATGTTATTCGCAGAGACATTAAACTATGTGTCGTCTTCTAAAATTCACTAATTATCATCAGTAAGAATGCCTACAGGTAAATTAAGCCTAATTATGTCATTGTATTGTATGTATGTTTGTATTGATTCTGGTAACTGCTGAGTTCACAGTACCATAGTACCATATGTTGTAGAAATGTTACACTAATGTTATTTAACATTTCTTCAAAGAAAAAAAAAGAGCAGATTAAAAACACGTCGCAATGTCACACTCAAGAATGCCATTTGAATAATTTGGAACAGTCAGTGCAGGTTTTATATATATATATATATATATAAAACTAATAAAACTATGTGTCGTACATATATATATATGGGCTGTCAGTCAATTACAATTTTTCATCTAATTAATTACATGGTGTTTCGATTAATTAATCTAATTAATCACAAAATAAATTTGAATGTGAAAATACCCACAAAAGATTATTTAAAGCTATTTTTGTGTTAAATGAGAAAGTATCAAGTAGACATTACAAATTCTAGCTTTAGAAAGAGATATTTGATTTGATTCAACATAAAATGTATTACACATAAACATTTAGGCTACAACGGCCTAACATAAAGTATGGAACACAAAAGAAGATAATTTGAGAAAAATCTCAGTATTTTTTGTTCATACAATGAAAGTCATTGGTAACCAAAACAGCTTTCACGAGTTCACACTTACATATAATAAACAGAGAAAGGTTATGCGTATTTGGCGTGCTGTCCGATGGGAGGGCTCTGAGCTCGGAATTTTGGCCCGAACCCAGAGTACCGCCAACCCACAGGTTAGGATAGGAAAAGTTGTAAGTGCGGAGAAGGGGTGGTGGAGGGATGCTGGAAAACTGTCAAGGAACAGAAGTAAGTCTGCTGTGTACAGTGCCTTGCAAAAGTATTCATACCCCTTCATTTTTTGTTATGTTGCTGCCTTATGTTAAACTGCTTTAAATTACTTTTTTTCCATATCAATCTACACTCCATACATCATAATGGTAAAGCAAAAAACTGTTTTTTAACATCTTTGTAAATTAATTAAAAATAAAAAACTTAACTGATTCCATTGCATAAGTACTCATACCTGGGACAGTTGAAATTTAGCTCAGGAGCATTCATATTGCTTGTAGATGTCACTACACTTCAAGTGAAGTTAACCTGTGGCAAATTCAATTGAATGGGTATAATTTGGAAAGCCACACACGTCTTAATTAAAGGTCTAACAGCTCATAATGCATATCAGAGCAAAAACCAAGCCCTGAGGTCAAAAGAACTGCCTGTAGAGCTCAGAAACAGGTTTGTGTCAAGCCACACATCTGGGGAAGATTTTAGAAAAAAAATCTGCTTCATTGAAGGTTCATAGAAGCATGTAGTCTCTGTAACCCTTAATGGAAGAAGTTTGAAACAACTAGGACTCTTTCTAGAGCTGGCCTCCTGGCCAAACTGAGCAATTGATGGAGAAGGCTTTGGTTAGAGTGGTGAACAAGAAGCTGATGGTCATTCTAGTTGAGCTCCATGATCATATATGCAGATGGGAGAAATCTACAGAAGGACAAATATCACTGCAACACTCTACCGATCTGGGCTTTATGGCGGTGTGGCAAGACTCAATCTTCTCTTCAGTGTAGACACATGAAAACACACTTGGAATTTGAAAAAAGGACCTAAAGGACCCTCAGACTGTGAGAAACGATATTATCTGGTCTGATGAACCTCAATTCCAAGCATCATGTTTGAAGGAAACCAGCTCTGCTCATCACCTGCAGAGTACCATCCCAAAAGTAAATTGTGCTGGTAGCAGCCTCATGCTGTGGAGCTGTTTTTCAGCGGCAGGGACTGAGGGGCTCATCAGAGTAGAAGTAAAGCTCAATGCACCAAAATATTGAGATAGCCTTAATGAAAACCCAGTCCAGGGCATTCAGAACGTTCACCTTCCAACAGGACAATGACCCTAAGCACACAGCAAGAGTCAATTATAGACAACTCTGTGAATGTCCTTGAGTGGCCCAGTCAGAACCTGAGCTTGAACCCAGTCAAATATTTCTGGAGAAACCTGAAAATGTGCATCTGCCCCCATCCAACCTGACAGCGCTTGAGAGGTGAAGAGGTGAGGAGAAGAATGGTGGATAATTGCTAAATGATGATGAGAAAAGCTTGTCGCATCAAACAAAAAAGACTTGAGACTGTAAAGGTGCTTCAGCTAAATATTTAGTTACATTATACTTATGCAATGTACTTATTTCATTTTTTTTTTTTATACATTTACGAAGTTGTGAAAATTCTGTTTTTGCTTTGTCAGTATTTTGTATGGAGTGTAGATTGATGTGGAAAAAAAGTAATTTAAAGCAGTTTAACATAAGGCAGCAACATAACAAAACGTGAAAAAAATGAAGGGGTATGAATACTTTCGCAAGGCACTGTATATATACACCTCTTATCTTGTTAATTGGGTTGATTACTGATTGTGCTCCTCTCATGTTAATTAGGTTAAAGGTGCAGTATGTAAGACTGACAGCTAGCGGTTGCAATGGGTACTGCAGTTAAAAATATTGGAGAGAGCCGTTTCTCCCGCTTCCTCCTACTCAGGCTCAACGCTCACGCAGGTTTGCCAGATTGAGGACACGCGACGAGCCTTGCACTGTAATTTGATGAGTTGATTTACTGTGTTTTAATGTTCCTCTGCTCATAGAGCATTGTGCAGTATGTAATATTGCCAGCTAGCGGTTGAAATGGGTACTGCAATTCCGACCCGGAATCTGCTCGAAACGCACATTTCAGAGTAGAATTACTGGCTATAGCATTATTTTTCATAGAAACAGCTATGTAAACATAGCATGTTTCCTAAACATCTACAAACATATTATGTTATTTTTTGGCTTAAGAAGAGTTAAAAACTTACATACAGCACCATTTAATTATCTGAACGTGGTCCTCCCGAACTTTGTTAATAAAACACCATTTGTTACAAAATACCTTCTTTTATGTTCCACCAAACAAAGGTTTGAAATGACATGAAGGTGAGTAAATGATGACAGAATTAAACAATTTTGGGTGCACTTTCCCTTTAATGTTTTTATTTTATTATTATTTTATATATATATATATATATATATAAAATGATACTCTAAATAAGCAACTAAATCTGCCAGCAGGTGACAGTAAATGCCTTTATGATTCATTCAAATGGCTGATTCATTCAGGAATTAAGTAAATGGCTCTCTTTATGAATGGGTCTTTGAATCATTGATTCACCCGATTCGTTCAAAACGCGGATTCATTCAGAAACTAAACACCACTGTGCTGCTCAGAGATGCGCAACAGTTCTGCTGTGGCTTTAAAGGTAATTTGTTCTCTGCAAAATTGAGCAAAAGCACATAATATTGTGTTTAAAATATAACAATATCCACTTCTTGTATAAATCACATTTAAACTCTGATACTCGCGACAAACAGCACTCGTGTGATATTGCTCTCACTGCTGGTGTGATATCACTTATCATATGATATAAATATGAGACAAAAACTCATACAGGGGCATTTTTTGCCCCAATATCTTGAATTTTAGGACATAACTGCATTTATGGAGTTGTTGCCCTGTATCACATTTGACAACAGTCCACTGTATGAAATGTAAGATGACACAGGTCTGGGGACGGGTCCAGTGCGTTAACTGCATTAAAATATTTGAATCACATTATTTTTTCATAAACTGAGAAATTCTTTATATATATATATATATATATATATATATATATATATATATATATATATAAATTAATTAATTATTTATATTAAAAATGTATTATATTAAAAATTAATTAATACTTGCTACATGGAAATATAAAAATATGCATGTTATTTAACAATGATACAAGAAAACAGCAGACAAAAATACTTTAGAAATTTCCAAAATCCAAAAATGGATTGAAAAATCACTTTCAAATCATGTAATGTTTTATGCTTAACATAATTTCATTTATGTATTAATTCTGAAACAGCAAATAAAATGCTTTCCGAAATCATAATTCACTCGATCCTACTCAAGAATAATATTCAAACCATTTGTATCACTTTAAGCGTGTTTTACTGGAAATCACCTTTAAAAAAGTCTTAAATAAAATAATTAAAACATCTCTAGTTCATTTCTATGGGTCGTTCTGAATACCCACGCAAAAGCTAAAAGCCTTCAAAAATTTAATTTCTCCAAAATAAAGCAATTTTTGCTTTTTTACATAACTATATACTCAGCTCTCTAAATAAGTATGATTTGTTTGTCGTGTTGCTTCCCTCACTCAAAACGACAAAGTGCGGCCAATGAAAAAGGCTTGTCAACATTATTCCTTTTATTGATTTAACAATAAAGTCCTCTGGCTTAAGTTTTATGTTGTTATTGCCGCCTATTGAAAATACAATGAAACATGGAAGGGGAAAAAATCCCGAAAGGAATTTCACATAAGACCATCAATGCCCTCTGGATAAAGTGCGCCTGTTATATTCTTCAAATTTTCAAGGGCGTTGCTTGGAAAGCAGCCGTGCCAATGAAATCACGAACTTATCCTCAATCAAAGCAGCTTCAGATGCTAGAATGTTTCATTTACCGCCCCATGCCGTCTGCATTCATATGAGCGCATGCCGTCTCTGCTTCCTTTTAAAAACCACGGGCCGTACCGAAGTATTTAAGAGCTCACGTCTATATGAAGCACTTAAACACAAGGTCTGCGGCTCTGAACGACTCAAGCACTCTGGGTACAGCGGTGGTACGTTCTCGACGCATGTCAAAACAAACACTGAGAGCGTGCGGCATAAAAACTTTCATTGACGAGAATTATCAACGACTTCATAAAACTTTAGAAGAAGTTTGTCGTTCCTTTGCTGCTGGAGTGGTTGGTTTTTCTAACAAGGTTGAATTTACAATGCAGTTGGATAAAACGCAGTTTTATTGTCATTGTTCGCAGCCGCTTTCACAGATAAATAGGAGCCGTGGGCAAAACAAAGGGTGGAATTTAGTGAGAAAACAGCTCGATCTGGTTGGTCTTTAACACATGGGAGTTATATTTTCACCTGTCACATTTGAAAAGGAAGAGGCTGGCAAAATATCCAAGCGGTGAAACGATCACACAGAGGCCTGCAGTGATTTCCTGTGGATTCTGCATCTCCCAAAAAAATCTCTGACTCACTTTCTGTTTGGACTGATTCCGAGCCAAAATCTTTAGTGACATTCATAATCATTTACAAATTAGTGCTGACTTAACGTTCACAAAAAATCTGAGGGTATATTTACATATACCTAATAAAACAAAGTGTTAAATAATGTCTGGTTGTTCATTCAGGTTAGATTTATGACACATTAAATGAATCAAAAGTGACATTTATTATGTTACAAAATATTTCTATTTCAAATAAATGCTGTTTATTTTAAACTTTCTGTTTGTTAAAGAATCCTGAAAACTTAAATATATCATTTTGTTTCCACAAAAATATTATTCAGCACAAGTGTTTTCAACATTTATAATAGGGCTGTGTGATATTGAAGAAAAATGCGATATGCAATAACCGATACGATAATGCTTAAAGTGCCACATGCTCAGATGAAACAGTTCTGTGAACTTCTATAACTATCTTGTGTCATATATATATGGTTATTTGTATGTATGTATGTACCAAGAGTTCCTGTAAAACCACAACCAATTCCTTGTGTTTGCACACACTTAAGTGGTAAATAAAGCTCATTCTGATTCTGATTCTAATAAGAAAGCACCCCTACAACAACTTCTGAAAGTGAACGGTATGTGTTTTACTCGAGCATTACATAAAAATGTTATTTTAACATGAGTTTAGGAACTGAATAATAAAAAGGAAAAATAAAACGCTGCTTAGTATTTAATCTTTGAATTCAATATGCACTGATTCTTATTTAAGCTACAAAACATAGGTAAGAGCAGTGAGTGATTTTCTCTTTGCCTTTTGTTCATGGCCCCAAATATTGCAAGCTGTAGCGATATGCATATTGCGATATGTACATTTGCGATATTTTGATCATTTCAATATATATTGCACAGCCCTAATTTATAATAATAATAAAGGATTCTTGAGCAGCAAAGCAGCATATTAGAATGATTTCTGAAGGATCATGTGACACTGAAGACTGGAGTAATGATGCTGAAAATTCAGCTTTGATCACAGGAATAAATTACATTTGAAAATATATTAAAATAGAAAACAAATTGAAATTATATTTCACAATATAAAAATTTCTGAAAAAGATTTTTGTCGATTTCAGAATTGTTAATCATGCACAGAACAAGATTAAAAATATACCGCTTTGTGTTTTGAAAGCTACTGTACACATTTTCCACAAGACAGCAGAAATCATTTTTAGATATTTGCTTTGATAGTATAAGATACTTTTTTCAAAAACATAAAAAAGTTATTTTAATTTAACTTTTTAGTTATTATCATATATTATCATTAAGATTAATTTAATAATTCAGCAAAAAAGGCAAATAAATCATTTTTTCCCCACCAAAAATAATTATAGTACAAAATACATATATGTGTTTTTAACTTTTTCAAAATTCTAAAACAAGCCTTACTTGATTCATGCGAAATCAAACTTATACTATCAATCTGTCAAGCTATTTGATGATACAGCAGTTTCCAGGGCTGAAGGACACAAATAATTATAGTTTAATCACTAGAAACTGACTTGAATACTACATAACAAGCACAGACCCATGAATACTGTAGGAAAGCAGAAAGGAATCCATATGTAAATATTATTTATGGTATGAACTAAAGCATGATTACAATAAAAATACATCTAAGCAAAACAACATCCACGTCTGCCACAAACTTTAATGACCTTCGAACACACACGTTTAGCTGACACGTCCTCAGAGGAGACACTTTACACACATGCCTTTAATGTGCAACTTCTCCTATGGCTTGAGATGTGGACAAACAAACAACAGAAAACGAAAATGAGTAAACCAACTAAACTGCGACTTTGTTTCAGAAAGGCCTAGATCAACTATGACTGTGTTGAGACATTTTTTAATTAGTGCGGAAAATGCACTATTTATAGTGCGGTTTAATGATGCGAGTCAGGCTAAATCTCTATTGATTTTCTTGTGATATATACAGCTCTATTACAGAAACAACTGATTAAGGAGCTGCACAGATCGCAAACACACAGGCTTGTAACCAATAAAGAATGACACACTTTTCTTTCTTTGATCGAAATAACACACTGTGATATTCTCTATGACGCTTTTAAACAAAGTGTATCTACAAATGAGATCCTTTGGATTAATGGCAGTACTGCAAAATATTTGTCGATTTAAAAATATTTATAAACCAAAATATATTGCTTTGTGTTATGCAAATGAACACATCTGTATTCTCTATTTTGATTTTGCACCTGCTTAAATGTGGTTTATGTTTTGTTTTTTTTTATATTCCAAATGATTTAAAATTATAATAGAACTGCATTAATTCTAAATATAATTCTGAAAATAATTTTGGATGATCTCAGAAGTGTTAGTCATACACAAAGTGATAATAAAAAATATTTATAAATATAAAATGTACTGCTTTGTTTTTCAAACACTACAAAACAATATTGAAAACAGAAAGACAAAAAATACAGACTTAGTATATTTTAATTTTGCGCCTGCTTAAATATGGGACTCGTATTGAAATGTATAATAAATATATATTTTAATAATTATAATTTAAAATAAACATTTTAAAATGAATAAAATAAACGATCAAATTAACCTACATTTCTGAAAAGTTTTTTTTTTGGCGATTTCAGAATTGTTAATCATGCACAGAGCAAGATTAAATATATTTATAAACAAAAATATACACAGGTCAGATCTGTAGATGATGTAAGATTTGAACAATTTATTGCAATATTCTGTATATTTTGATTTAGTGCCTGCTTAAATATGGGATTCATAATAAATATACTGTATTTTAGTAATGATTTAAAATAATAATCAAATAACATTTTAAAAAGTAAAAGTATTTTTTTGTCGATTTAAAAATTGTTAATCATGCACAGAACAAGATTACAAATATTTGTAAATAAAAACATACCGCTTTGTGTTTTAAAAGCCACTCTACACATTTTCCACAAAACGGCAGAAAATGAAAAACCGGACAGACCTCTAGATGATGTGATATTTAAATAATTTAAAACAATATTCTGAATGTTGTTATCTAGTGCCTGCTGAAATGTGGTATTTATATTAAATTAATAATAAATCACATACGCGTGTTTTTCATATTTAAAAATTAATTAAATGGCTAAAGTAAATTACTAACTAAATCTAATTTTCCCAGAATGTTCAAAGCAGCTTGGCTGCATTAAAGCCGAACTCAACAACCATTAATAATGATTTAACGGGAAAAGGAAGTAACAGAGGAGGAGGTCTTTCGCCAAAAATAATTTCACCCAGATTCTGACAGTTGCTAAAAGAGAAACGCTGGAAAAGGAGATTTTCAGCGTTTACCAGAAGTCTGGATAAAAGTTCACTCCACACACAGATGCTCTCAGTCTGTTAAACAGCAATGATCTCTTCACTCCCCATGGCTTACAGAGCGTCGAGAAACACTCTTACCTGCAGCGAGTTCAGGAGGCTGAAGACGTACGCGATAACCACGGAGAACGGCACCAGGACGCCACAGAGCCACGTCAGGCCCAGGATCGGCAACAGGACCAGCACGGCTTTCACTGCTGCCCTAAAAGCAGACGAATGATATGAAAAACACTTTATTTTATTATATTGGTGCATATATACGATCGTACACACACACACACAGACGGATTTCAGGGGTCACAACAGGAGCTGCTGCTTATTCTCACATTGTGACAATTTCCACGCTAAATCGCTTTTAATTCTGTTTAGTATAAAATTACCTCCCTATTCAGGTAACCGCTAAAGCGAACCAGCTGCGGTCCGAACGGGCCCTGCCAAGCAGAGGAAGTGTGTGTTTGATTTTCCTTGGAGTCACACACAGGGGCCTTCTGAGGGCCCCCCATCTCAGCGACTGATGCTGGAGGTCCAGACGTGTCGAAATGTTGGGTACGTGTGGCAGCTAAATTTGCGTTGTGGTTATTTACTGAATCTATAAACCAACATGAGAATTGGTATAAAGGCCTGTTTTTAAAAAACATAACGCCGGGGTCCTGCAGTGACCGAGCTGTCTGAAAGTTTACTCTTGAGGGGGAGAAAAAAACGTAGAATCGTTCCATTAATGGGCCAAAAAACAAACAAAACATTTGATGTTGAAAGAGGCTGTAATGTGCAAATAGATGATTTTAATAGAAAGCCAAACTGACTAGGATCAGTCAGACGGGAGCACAGCTGTGAAAGGGCACCTCCATGTGGCCACATGAGAAAGCGTACCTTATCTGCTCGGAGACCTGCTCTTCTGGGCTGCTGTTCAGAGTCATCATCAAAGATCTCCTCTTGGCTGTGGCCATGGTGATCACCACCACACGGGTCAGAATCATGACATTCACCTTAAATAATACAACTTTTTTAAAATAATAATTAACATAATTATTAGAATCTATAAAAAGCATTATTATTATAAATATTAAACATGCACATATATATGTACAGTAAGTGCACACATATAAAACATAAAGTGTTAACACATGAGTGTGTGTTGTCATTTTTTGTCATATGTAAATATACATAAAAAATATAAACGTTATACACGTTATATGTATTAACGTAATAATTACTGCATTGTTATTATACAGCATATATATAAACATAATAATAATAAAAATTATTTAAAAATGTAATTTAAATTATATATATGCATTTATTTTATTATGTTATTATTTTGTTATTAAATATATATAATAAAAACATTTGTGCCATGTGTTATTTATTTATTTATTGTTGTTATTATAAATATTAAATATACGTATATGTAAGTGCAAATATTTAAAAAAGAACATGTTGCCACACATGTATTTTTTGTATTATAAACTTTATACAAATGTTATCTATTAATGTAATAATTACTACATTATTATTACATCGCTTATATATTAATGTAATAACAAAAAATATAATACCTTTTTGTAATTTGCATTTTTAACTGTATACCAAAAAATAACACACTCTATTATTATACAAATATTGCATATTCTAACATTATAAAAATACAATAAATTAAACATATGTGTAATCAAACCGTTTTATATTATATATTTGTATGTGTATATATTTATTGTGCTATTAAACACACCTAACAAAAACATTTAGCATGTTATTTATTTATGTTGTTTTATTTATTTTTGTTGCTGTTGTTGTTATTTTACATATTAAATATACACATATACGTAAGTGCACATATATATAAAAAATTAAAAGAACATTTTGCCACACATGTGTGTATATTTTTGGATAATATAAAAATACATGAACAATATAAACTTTATACAATGTTATATATGAATGTATTAGTACTACAATATTATTATAAAGCTCATATATTAAAGTAATAATAAAAATTCTACATAATACATTTTTTTTTGTAATTTATATCTTTAACTGTATATACCAAAAATAACACACTATATTATTATTTTAAAAATATTGCATTTTGTAACATTCTAAAAAAAAAAAACACACACACACACACACACACACACATTACATATATATATAATTAGGAAACAAAAACGTTTTATATTATATATTTTATACATGTATGTATTTTGCATTTGTTTTTCATTCATTACTTTATTTATTTATTTATTTATTTACTGCTTGTTATTATTATTATTACGATTATAAAAGAGAACACTGATAGATGTAAAGACACACCATAATAATGAAGATGACTGGTCCTGCAAAGCCCCATATGACTCCGTTCTGAACACTGAGCCAGCAGTGGCCATCCGCTGAGTAATTCCCAGCAGCAGAGGCCAGTGTGATGGTAACGATCAGCGCGGGCAGACCTGTTAAACAACACACATTTCTATATCACACGTGGCGTTTTAAAGCTTGAAAAGTATGCTTATGCTATTTTTATTTTACTTTTTCAAATAAATGGTTTACGGTAACGGTGACACATTTTAAGGGTGTGCTAATACTTTGCTGTACAAGGTTGAATATAAATGTCTCAGCTTACATGGCAGGTTGGATGTTAATTTAAGAAAAAGTAGTGCAAACTAAAATCAAGTATATGTGAATATTTAGTGCTATCAAATCAACAGGAAACCTGCATTCCTGTACTCTTGAACCGAATCAATAACTGCGCAGTACAACAGATTGAAGAGGAGATTGGGGGCGGAGTCGCATTACCCCAGCCAATCAGGTAGTAGTATTTCATGTGTCGGTCCTCGCTCAAATTAACGCTCACTACTTTGCTCCAGAGCAGCAGGCCCTCCACCAGCATCCAGCTGAAGGCTGCCATGAAGAACAAATGCATCAGAGCTGCCACAAGCGTGCAGGCCACCTACAGGGCAAAGGTCAGAGAGCAGGCGGGTCAAGGGTCAAAAGATCAAACAGCCACACAAATGCAGCCGTACTTATCCAACGCCAAATATGGCTACAGCACTAATGTCGTTTTAAGACACTGTCAGACTGCTGCTACTGAGTTTGTTCTAAAAATAGACTTGGTTTCTTTTTTAAAAATTCAATATCATAGGCCGGATAGCATTTAATAAAGCAATAAGCCACTAGAGGATGCGCGTTCGAGTGATTTTGAACTTGACACCCTTAACATAGTAAAAACACTGTAATACATGACCTTGCATGGCGTATACTAATGCTAAATAAAGCTCTTTCTGATTCCGATTAAACAGACTGTTACATTAATATTATTAATACATTTATATCACAGTTTTAAAAAGAATTACAATTTATTGTGTAAAAACAGTGTTGCAAACTAAAATAATAAAAATGGTGTTACGTTATTGAAATAAAGCTGAAATTGGATGAAAACTTGAAATAAAACTTAAAGAAAAACAATTAAGACATACTGAAATTGAATAAGCTGAAGTACTAAAATTACTGAACTAAACTTAAAAATTATTTATTTAAAAATTAATTAAATATTTTAGCTCAGGTCCAGTAACTAACATTAATAGATACAAATTTTGAGTTGAATAATGTATTAGTAAAAGTTACAATGCCTTAAATGCTTTAGAAGTATTTTTTATTGTTAGTTTATTTGAACTAATGTAGTTACCTATTATTAACAAATGGAACCTCATTGTAAAGTGTTAGATTATTTTATATAAAAAACATTAATAATAATATCATAAAATATTCTTATGCATAGCTGTGCTGTTATCAACTAAAGCTAAATCTATAATAATTTGTTTTAAATGTTACACAACTGAAATAAAGTTTAATTAAAATAAAATAAAACTTAAATAGAAAAAATAGAAATGTTGCCTTCACAATTAACTGAAATAAATCAGTTTAGGTTGAAGTACTAACATAACTAAAGCTAAAACTGAAATAAAAATAAATGATTATATTATTATTATATTAATATAATTATATTAAAATAATTAAACTACAATAATTACATTTTAATAAAATAATTATATAAAATATACCAACGATTACAACCTAATTTAGAATATTATGCTACCAAATAAATGTGTGAAAAACACCAAACCTTATTATGAACAGCAGAACCGCTGCAGAGAAGGACAATTTGAGCACAAGTCAGAGACACAAAAAGATTTTTGTGAACTGATGTCCGATCTGATTTCGGGATGCTGTTAAAAAAAATAACAAAACACTTTTTGTCATATATGCATTTCTGGCAATCATTCAGACACATTTTGAGAATGACGAGGCAAAAAATGTTATGTATTTTGGTAACCCAGATGCAGTATGTGTGTGGGTTGATTAGCAGCAAACAGGCCATCAATCTCTTAAAGAAACCAGCTTGGCTGATACTGCGTTGATTAACCTCTCTTTGTGTGACCCTTCCCTTTAATTAACTCTCCTGTAATGCCACCATAAAACTTCAGCTTCAGGCTCATTTGGCACAGAGCGCTAATTAGCCGATTAGTGGTTTTCAATACTTATTCAGCCTCACAACTGAGTGCTATTGACGGCGTGCTGCTGAGAGTCAAGCAAATGTTATGCTGTCGTGACCCTTCTGAACCCAACACTGGAAGTTAGACATCAGAAAAGAGAGCGAATCAAATGCTGCCAGGGCACATCATGCAGGAGCCCCAACAGAAGCACACGGCTCTTGTCATGCAGGTAGTGCATCGGTGAAAAGCACTTACTCTAACACGGTAAACAGCATCAAGGTCACCACCAGTGCGCAGAGAGACGCTCCGGATCCGATAAACGTCAGTTTCGTCAGAATGCTCTCCTCTTTAGCACTCCACTGCGGGGAAAAGACCCATCAAAACACAACGCTCTGTCTGTCTCTCAATCTAACTGTCTGGGAAACATACGTTAACTACCGTGTTTATTAGGACTGATGCCATTACTGCACTGGAGTGGCGCTTAGGCATTAATGTGAGATCAGATTTGCTCGTTATGAAGTTCTGCAGACGAACTTCTCACATAATGCTCAATACAAACCACAAAAACTACTATTAAGGCCCGCTTGCGTTTGTAAGCTAACAGTGGCCTCTATTGGACAGATTGTGTTATAACAGGAAAATGTGATCAGTGAGGATAGTATATTTATGTAAAAGATCAAACAGCATATTAACATTTTTCAGGAAATAACTTAACTTTTAGTCTTACATATTGTACCATATTTATATTAGTATAAATATTTTTGTTTATTAAAAATTGTGTGTGTGTATATATATATATATATATATATATATATATATACAGTATGTGTTATTATAGATATATATATATATATATATTATATGTGTATTATGTAATGCATTTAAGTAAAAATTATATTTAATTATATATTATATATTTTTTTCTTAATATTTAAAA
>NW_015505348.1:1046441-1091774 GCF_001515645.1 Sinocyclocheilus grahami | reverse complement strand
ATACACACCCCATATTTATTAGTGTGTGTATAAGTTAAAATGTTTTTTATATACCATATTTTAATTAGTATAAATTATTTATTCATAAATAAAATAAGTAATGTATATAAATAATATTGTATTGTTATAATATAATATATATTATGTAATATATCTTATTATTCTACATTTATATTTGTATATTTTATAACATATTTATATATTAGTTTGTGTGTGTGTGTATATAAACATAAATGTAAGTAATATAAATAAATATAGTATAATAAAAACAATATAAGAAGTTTATCTGCAAAAACAGATAAGTCCGTTTTTTTTTTTTTTTTCAAAAATCCATTTTTTTATTATGTTATTGTGTTTTTATTGTGTTAGTTAGCGGTATTTGTTAGTTATTTTTTTACCTAATCAAAAAAACCCGACTGCAGTCTGATTGAGATTAACTGGAATGCACAATGAAAAAACATGATTTTTGAAAATTGTTAAAAAAAAAGTTATGTTTTTGCAAATGAACTCTTCATATATAAAATGTAAACGGATTCTTTGTTCGATTTTTCTTACAGTTGAAAGCACAAAGTCTAAACATACCCTGTGCTCCATATAATTCATGAGGACAGCAAAATAGGTGGTGTGGTTGCAGAAGCAGGAAGTGACATCAGGAGGAGAAGGCAGTGCTCTGCACCCTTTCTTGGACCAAGCACTTGTATGACCCGCCCTTTGGACACGAGACACTACATCAGAGACTGTAATATGACATGACACCTGTTAGCAGTTTTATAACAGCATTACGTTCTCTTACATGATATTCCAAAAGACGCAGACGGGAGTGACTTGTTTGGAATACTCTGCCTAAAGAAGAAAAAGGAAAATCATTATTTTTATATAATTTAAAACTATTAGTTTTATTTTTAGATTTTCTGTTTTCACTTTCATTTTAATGAAAGTTTTAGTAATTTTGTTTTAAAGTTTTAATAATTTTTATTAGCTTGTCTACATAGTTAATAATTAATATTTAATTTTTAGTTTTAGTTATTTTAGTACTAAATGAAAATAAGAAATAAAACAAGTTCGTTTTTTATTTTATTTCTGTTAACATTTATTTTATTCTCAGTAACAAAAATGTTTTGTTTTTTTAATGGTTTTAGTTTGTTAACAATAATAACCCTGCATCAGAGGTTAATCAAATATATTCACTTCTTAAAACGGTTTTAAGTGTCTTTTTACCGTAATCCCAGAGGATAAGGTGTACTGGACAGAGACAGGAACATTTTCTGCCCTGGAAACATCTCGAACTGTTGCTGAGATTACTGCTGTGGCCAGCTGACCAGTGTGATGCCTGCAAATACATGAACAAAACAGTGTTAATATAATGAATTATGACGCCAATCAACTATAAATCAAAATGTGAAGATTAATATTGATGTAGAAAATTCAGCATGCTCGTGCTAACCTCTTGTCTGCTTGTTGGTCAGCAAGGGTTTTCACCTCCAGTCTGGACAACATCTCTAACAGGTTACTGTAGTAGGTATGAATAACCATCACTTCCTTGTGGCCTGTCAAAAAAATATTAGCTTCTGATTAAATCGTGGCATTTATCTGTAGAAATACAAAAAATACCCAAAAGCCCTTTATGTCTCACCCAGAGAAAAGACTCGCTGCATTTCTGACTCTGGTATGAGGATCTCATCATGGCTGCCGAACTGTCTGCCGTGAACCGAGGGCTTGTACACACAACCACAGCTCATTGGCGTCAGCCTCCGCGGCTCCAGATGAATATCTAAGGAAGCAATTGATCTCGTGACTCTCAAAATAACAAAAACTCATCATTGTTTGTACAGTTTTATGCATGGCCAAAATTGCCATGGCTAAATAGTAATAACTGCTTGAATGCAATGAGGTTTATCTTTATTACTCTACCTCTCAAGAAAGCAAATATTGACTCCCATTTTTCAGAGGTCAGAGATGATGCTAACTGAAGCAAAAAACCACTGTACCCATGTTCTTTGTTGACATTGTGAAGCTTTTGCGCTCGATCCAGAGAGCATCCGCCAGCATACACAGCAGCTTGTCAATGTTCTCCACCATTGTCAACGGTCCAGGGTAATTCTATGAAAATACAGGAAACTGACTCATAAACTTGACAGAAGAGTGGTCTTTTTTAGAGGATTTGGTTTCAGAAGAGTCTATTTCAGTCTCATAACAAACCCCATGTGCTATCAAAACCTCCCATTGTTCGGCCATATCAGGGTTGATGAGCCTGCTGACTAGTTCCAAGCAATTGCGGATCATAGATATGAAGACATCAGTGGAAACTACTATTTTATTGAGTTGAGTGGCCTTATCGATGGTTTCTGTGAGGTACAGAAGATCAGAATGTGTGAGGATGTCTGCTTTGCGGTCCATAACTCTCAAAATGGCACTCAAGAGGAAAACATGACGAGTCAGATCATTTTCAGGGACCAAGGTTACATTTGTATCCTGTGGAGAAAGAGGAGGATAATGTAAGATCAGGTCATTAGACAATTATATTGAATATCTGTGTCAATAGTGACTGCATTTGGATCCTTATAGTGTATGTTTATAGTGAATCTAATACAAATCAACCGTGAGCTCGATCTAACTCACAGGTTTGGAATGAATCTCATTGCTGACTTGTGAGAAGAACGAGGTTCCAGGAAAACCAAAGTCCAGCTCTGAAATGAAGAAGGAAAATGCCTGGATTATGGCACATGGTCAAACGCACAAGAAACTGCATTTTAGGGCTCCAGTCAAAACAAAAAAAATTACAAAACAAAATGCAAAAGATAACAAAACAAAACCACACAAAACAAAAGCAAAATGAAACCGCACAAGCATAAAACACAAAACAAATATGCCAAAGATAGCAAATCAACAACTAAACACAAAACCAACACAAACAAAAAATAGGGAGTCACTATCTCTTTCCCAACCTTTTTCCATGCTCCAACCAACCATGCCCCCCCCCATATATATAAATATACAGTATATATATTGTGTGTGTGTGTGTGTGTGTGTGTGTGTGTGTGTGTGTGTGTGTGTGTGTGTGTGCAATAATAATATTAATGTTTTGTCTCTTAGAAATGCACATTTGACATTGAGTTGACAGTAGTAGTAGTTTGAGTTGGGATGCAGATGTAAATTTATGTTCATTATCAAAATCAGTAACATCTGTAAAAATTGTAACAACCTCCTTTTTTATATGGTGAAATTAAATTTTTCGGACTGTTCGAGTTTTATTCAAATTAACCATTGTTCTTCCATAGTAGCATACATTTACATCATGACAACCAGAGTTAAAACCACACATATAGCACCTCAATACTGTGGTAAAAATGCAGCTATATGGTTTCTAGGCAGCCTATTTGTATGAAAAACAGTAGTCTAAATACATTTAGTATAAATGCACAAACGCTATAGCTTAATCACAAATATACTGTAATTACATTCCATTACTCCTTTAATACGTCTAAATTAATATGATAAATTCAATTATCAAAATCAGTAACATCTGTAAAAATTGTAACAACCTCCTTTTTTATATGGTGAAATAAAAATTTTCGGACTGTTCGAGTTTTATTCAAATTAACCATTGTTCTTCCATAGTAGCATACATTTACATCATGACAACCAGAGTTAAAACCACACATATAGCACATCAATACTGTGGTAAAAATGCAACTATATGGTTTCTAGGTAGCCTATTTGTATGAAAAACAGTAGTCTAAATACATTTAGTATAAATGCACAAACGCTATAGCTTAATCACAAATATACTGTAATTACATTCCATTACTCCTTTAATACATGTCTAAATTAATATGATAAATTCGATATAAATATCACACATTTCTGCCACAATACCATGGTGCAGTTAGTGTTCCTACAATAAAACCAAGGCAAGTTAAAAGATGGCGATTTGTAGATTGAAAAGCCTTCTGACTGTATCGTTGCAGTTTTTCTGCTGTTTGTCAGCGCCGTTTCATTTGGATAGTTTCTATCAGTTGACTGATACTAGTTTATATCAGTCATGTGTGTTCTTCACTGAATTCAAGCGCTTCACACTGGATCTCACAGTGCTGTTTAGTGGTTGCGTGATCAGTGAGTAAGCACATCTGCTCTAGTCAGCCTCGCTCTACGCTGGTAAATGGACCGTGTGACACGGTTCAAATGAGTAGCACTGTTTTGTTCTGCTTTTGGCTCATAACCATTGAATCGAATATTTATCCAACTTGTTTTATCGAGGAAAATTATATCACTATAATTATAGTTATCGTTTCATCGCCCAGCCCTACCTCAAAGTATATCTGCAGGTTGGGAACCGCTGTCCTAAAACACAATATATATTGAATATGACTCTTTACTTACACATTTTCATATGAACAAACAGTGAATAAATAAATGTCAGTCTCACAAACTAAATGTATACACCACAATAACGGTTCCCGGGTAACTGAAAAATTACTTGCAGTGCAACTTGTAGTCATCAGTATTGTGAACTCGGTCATAAACTATTCACAATTTCACAAATCTTTTTGATGGCCTCAATAAAAAGAACAGGTTCATAAGGCTCATTTTTCCATTGATCGAACATCAGGTTGTTATTTTCGTAAAATAATTTGCAACTCACTAAGTTGTGGTTTGGAATGCTAAAATGTCCTTATCAAACCTTTAAAGGTGAAAACGATATATTTTATATTTTGTAAACGCATGTTACTGAGCGTATTATTCACACATATGTTTCTTTTTAATTAACTTTCATAATATCCAAGTGGAACAGACTTTTCTTCATTCAATCAATAACTAATGGATAGAACTAAGTCCCACCCTACATTTTTTTATTTTTCAATAATCTATTTCACAGAATAAAAGATATGTCACTACTTGTGTTACATTGGGTCTAGAGCTTCAGAATGTCATAAAGCAGGTGATCACCTTTTGGGAACAGGCAAACACTTCCTCTTTGAGTAGTACATAAGCTATTAACGGGTTTTCCACTTGCAGGGTCAAAGGCTACACAGGATTTGTCAAAATTGATGGAAAGATTGTGATGCAGACTTGGATCCAACCCAGAGATGACCAGCTGGTCTTGTGGTTGGATTTTGGAACCTATAAGAATCAAGAACAAAAACTAGTTTAGCAGAAAATTGATCTTTTTTGAGAAAATTCATCTGTCTGGGGCCACCGAACAGCCAGCAACCCAAGTTTGTTTCTAGTCTGCCAATTTTAAGATGTCATCATCGTGAGTCATAGTTCTTGAGCTCTCCAAGTCTGTAAAGACCATGTTTCCTCTCTTCAGAAAAGAATAAGGGTCCATTACTCATGTGAAGTGAAGAGTATATTCTAAAGGGTGGGTCTCAGCATTACCGCATGGATGAAATATTTACAACCATCTCAGCCTGTTGTTATCAATCAAAACTTGGCTGTATTCGCATGGTGGGAGAGTGGAAATTATTATGCAAAGATGTGAGGGTGACATGGCGACTCTACCTTGACATGGCGAGTTCCCTCTACGTGTCTGCAAGGACGTCTCTATTTCCAGCGCAGACTCATTCCACTTGAAGAACAAACCAAAAGGGACGGCTGAGCAAAGTTTTCCCATGCTTTGGATTTCAGATTTGACCAAGAAACGATCCCACATGTACAGCTGCGTAACGTTCCCACAAAGCGCCTTGCCGTTATTGTAGCCCCCGTAGGTCTCCTGGTCTTGTCCAATCATGAAAAGGCCATCGCCTCCGATGTGACTGGTTGAGTTGAGGGAATTCCCAGAACCCACAACCGCTCCATCCACCCAGATGACCCACTTCCCGGTATTCCCGTCCCAACTCGCGCATACAAAGTGCCAGGAAGCATCGTTGGGAAAGCCAGTTATGTAGGAGGTGTTTGAACCATGCACCAGCAATGCAAGGTGGACCGGTTCGTTCCCGGTGATTTGTGCTTGGAGTTGGAATTCTTTAATGAACGACTGAATGGCGTATGAGAAGACTGTGGAAAGTCCTTGGCAAGTGGGATCAAGCTGGAGGTGAGCGCAAACCGTAAGCGCTTCCATGTTAGGGAACTTGTGGCGTAGGCGAGCTGATTTCCGGTGCGGACGCATTGGAAATTCCAGCATGTATATGTCTGGAGGACCTGGAAAACAACCTGTAATGTTTACTAAAGAACAATATTGCCAATGTAGCAAATATGAGGCGTGCTGGGAAATGTGGGATATGGTGCTCACCAGTTTTTTGAAACATGCCTGCACTTTCTATCCATACGGGTAGGGTGATATTTAGGGATCGCAGAAAACTGTTCAGCTTTTGAATCTCTTCAGTACTGGACACCATCACAAAGGACCCTGAACGCTGGAGGCAGAGGCTGCGGGCAACGTCCCATGGCTGACGATCTGGCACATACTCAGGGTAATAGTCATCATGTGTAAGCAGGGTTCTGCTCTCCACTGTAAACACAGGGGTATTTTAGTTGACAAACACAAACATCTTATGCATTTGGCACTTTCGGTGTTAACAAATTGTACATGTGTTTTCAAACTTTCCTTTGGATTGTTTTAGTTACAGATGGTGTCTTTCATATTAACATGTTTTATATAATAGTGAGAGGACCATAAAACAGTCCTGCATGATTTGATCTGAATTTTAAGCATGTTAAACAATTACACTATGAATGCTCTGATTACCTTTTTCCATGCAGTGATGAATGAGGACCTTGGGGGGGGGGAATGTTTATAATTACATAAAAAATAATATTGGTTCAATACAAATAGGTATTCGTTATATTTATTTTAACGATATTAACATAAGTATTCATATAAGGAAGACTTAGCATTTTGCCACATAATATTTAAACGTATATTGTATTATTGATTACTTACAATAACGCTGGAGCAAATAATTTTCAACAGATTCATCCTAAGAGACAAAATACTCATTAACAGTGACACAAGTGAAACTTTTTATTGGAAAAAAAAACCCTAAAAGGTATTCTTTTAGCAGTAGTAAACACTTTCAACGAAAGTTCAACTTTGCAGGACATTACTTCATGAATATGTATATAAAAACGGAATAAAACGTCAATTACCTGATATGAGGTAAAGTTATAGTAGGAAGTCAGAAATATAATATTTAATCTCGAAGAGTAAAGTTTAGCAAACGGCTGACGCGCTTTCCGTTGGAAGTGTTGAGCGTGACTCTGAGTGAGATCCTGAGAGAAGCAGCGCGCGCCTCCCGCTCTAGAACACTCCCCTCACCATCAACACTACTTTTATATTTGAGTTCGAGAGCGATACAAATAACTGCGTTTTACTCGGAGTGGTCGGTTCTAAATCAAATCTTTTAATTTACGTAAACGATTGTTTACGGTGTAAAATAAAAAAAAAATCGATTTTATATATATATATATATATATATATATATATTTAATTTTACGTGTGTTAAATATTGGCTTTAGCATTTCAAATGACACATTTTAACATAAATTTATTATTTTTAATTTAAATAACTTTAACATAACTTATTTTAAACAATAAAATTAATCGTGTTGCCCCCGCAAGATTATTCTAGTTAACTAAAACCATAAAAATTGCAGTTTGAAATAAAATAAACATTAACATGGAAATAAAACATTTTATAAACCTTAAACTTCTTTTGTTTATCTAGTTAAACAACAGTTCTCATTTTCATTTACTTTAACTTGGTGTACTAAAAAACTATATATAGTTAAAAAAATAATTTAAAAAAAAAACCTCCTGTGAAGAATACTTTACATAAACGATTAAGTAAAACATGTCATATAACACACAGCTACCATATTTGTAATGAAACTCAAATAAAAATACAAAACAATGTTACTTTGTAAATGAGCCATTTTCCAACAGATTGCAGTTATGACCAAGATTAAAATAAATAAATAAATTATATAGAAACACAGAAAAGGCATGCAATTGTGCAGTATGTTTAAATAGAACACCAGACTTCTTGTCCCAGTGAGTGTTTATTACTGAAAGTATAAATTAGTGTGGAACAATTACATGATCCAGAGTAAATGCCACTGCAAATGCTAAAAATCTCCATGCAAATGATATTGTGAAATATCAGTGCGTCCAAGCCTGTGCAAAGGTTTCAAGTGCAAAAATATATTCAGAAGAAGTATTTTCTGCATGAGTTATAAAAGACTTGGGTGCTTGATCACTTGCAAAATACACAGAAACCCATCTTCATAAGTTATACTTTTAAGCCCTTCTTTAAAATCCTACAGTTAAATCTACAGGTCGTACAAAATTTGCAGACTGAGTGCATACTGTAAATACATCAAAATGAAAAGTGAGCCAACTTTAGCATTAACCATTATACCAAATATAGTTATATATATATATATATAATTAGTAGCCCTTCAATCTGCGGCTATCCAAAAATCACACCCAGCGGGCGTCTCTTGAACATGTGCTAATGCCTGAAGAAAGAGAATACACAACTTTAGGGACGGTTCGATTTCTGCTGCCATAACCTGGGTGAACAAACTGTCTGTCTGTGTCCAGCGTCTGTAGTGTACTCCATCTGTGCTTTTATCGAATGCTGCTGTCAAAGCCTGCAGCGCCAAGTGCACCATGATGTTCTTCTCACATGGAAGCCAAAGACTGTCGGAACGTCTTCCAGGTATTTCACGTGGAACACCATTGATGACATCATCAATTGTCTTGGACAGACACTTTATCGTCTGACTAAGGACAGCGTCGCTGCCCCTCCCTGTATTACATTAATAAAATGAAGTCATGTCACATATATGTCATATCGAAGATGTGTTTCATATGAATGCTATTGTGGAAAGATTGCTGTACCCTTTAGAGAGCGCAACAAAGACAAGTGGAGATCTTTGATCGCCCGGTTCAGTGGGAGGAGTTTAGCGGTGGTGTTCTGAATTGCACACAAGTCCAAGCCTTCATCATCCTCTGAACAATCCTCAGAAGAGCCTGACCTCTCCTGTGAAAGAGCAGATGTACAAATATCTCTTAAAGTGAAAGTTCACCACAAAAAAAACTCAAACTAATCAAAACCCAAAGCAAAACCAAACAAAAACTAAATTTAAAAATGTAAAAATAAATATAAAAAACTAAATCAGACCAAAAGCACACCAAACAAAACCAACCCCCAAAAAACAAAATGACCAAAAAAAACTAAAAACCCAAAGCAAAATCAAACAAAACCACAAAACAAAAGAATGAAATAAAAACAAAAACTAAACAAAACCCAAAGCAAAACCAAACAAACCCACAAAACTAAAACAAAAATAAATAAATAAAAACTAAAGCTAAACATAAGAACTAAACAAAAACACATTTTAAAATAAATAAAACAACCAAGCCAGACCAAAAACACACAAAACATCTCCCCCAAAAAAGAAAACTAAAAACCCAAAGCAAAATCAAACCCACAAAACAAAAAATAAATACAAACAAAAACTAATCATTAAAACTAAACAAAAACAAATTTAAAAATTAATAAAACAATCAAACTAGAGCAAAAACACCAAACAAACCCCCCCCCCCCAAAAAAAACTAACAAAAAAACCCAAAGCAAAATCAAACCCACAAAACAAAAAATAAATACAAACAAAAACTAATCATTAAAACTAAACAAAAACAAATTTAAAAATTAATAAAACAATCAAACTAGAGCAAAAACCCCAAACAAACCCCCCCCCCCCAAAAAAAACTAACAAAAACTAAAAACCCAAAGCAAAATCAAACAAACCCAGAAAAAACTTTAACAAAAAAATACAAAATAAAAAACTAAAACTAAATTACATAAAAAAAACAAACCAAACAAAACCCCCCCAAAAAAAGAAAAGAAAAAAAACTCAATACAAACTGAAAACAAAGCCACACACGATCCAACAAAATAATTAAATAATAATAATAATAAAGACAAAAATTTAATAAACAAAATAAACCAAAACCAGACCAAACAAAACAAAATCCAAACCAAAACCAAACAACCTCCAACCAAAAAAACTAAAACAAACAGAAAGTGGAAATAAAAACAATACAAAAACCAAACAAAAAAAAATCAATAAATAATTTAATATAAATAAATATATTTTAATGAAATATATACATTTATTGTAGGCTATCTTATTTGTTTTAGACCACAGGGTTTAGGTATGGTGAGTGGGTTTGAGAAATGAGTGAGCTTGTGGGTGCATCCATTTTTCCTTATCCCAGCATCCCATTCTCTTGCTGAACAATAACAACGAGCCTGTAGTTTGTGTATTGAAGATAACAGTTACAGCCACATTAAGGTGACAGATGACACTCCACTCAAACCATTTATTTTGTAAACAGCAAAACGACCCAAGACGTGCGATAAGGCCGCTCAGGTTTGGCGTTTTACAAGCGCTGTCTCCCTCAGTCATTGTTGGGCTGGTCATCAATCCAAAACATTTTACACTCAATGACAAGCAACAGCTGTTTGTTAGGCGTACCGACAAACAGCAGCGGAAGTAGCTCTGCAGAGTGCTGGTGAAATCCATGGGGCTGGATTTCTGAATCTGTGAAATATATTAGAATTTATATTATGAAATGTTGTTACAGTACACATCCATATCAGTTATTAATGTATACATTTATAGTTCAATATTAACTGGATCAATAAAGATCCCATTTTATCAAGTAAATAATTTATTAAGAGAACTTACTGGTATATGAGCAGATGAAAGATCTCGATGCATCTCTGTGGTGATCTTCTGACCAATGAGGAGAAGATCGGTCACACTCTGACGAATCCCATTCTGCAAAGAAGCCACCACAGACCTCTAAAGACAAAGAGAATGGTGTTGTATTTTTTTATTCTGACTGGTTTTAAATGTCAGATCTACTATTGGGCTGTAAACGGCAGCTATTGCACAAGAAATGTACCCATGTTGTCTATGATTTCTGAACCATGTTCATTCAAAAGAAGATCAGTCCCATTCACTGCCGCCAGAAAACCGATGGTTTTGAGAGCCGCGTTCATACACTCTGCAAGCCTCCTCTGGGCCTCTGTTACCATGGAGGAGATCTCAGAGTCACAGCCCTGAAAGTCCAACACTCCTATAAGGCTTTTACCGAAAATTAGTAAAAAGTTGATACTTAGCACAACAAAATTCTTTAAAACGACTTCTGTTTTTTAAATGTATTCTATCATTGCATTTGTAAATGCATTTTACTATTAGATACTTCCGTAGAGGCAATTTAAGCCAATATATAATCAGGTGAGAAATCTAATAAATTGATTATCAGATGTTTAAATGATGATAAATTTACAAGAAGATATTATTTAATTAAAGGGGTGGTTCACTGGTTTTATTCTAGGCTTGATTGTGTTTATGGGGTGCAGTCTAACATGTGTTAATGCTTAGTTTTAAAAAAAAAACTCTTTTTCACATAATTTACCTTTATTCCACACCGCTCTGTCCCTTCTCTGAGAAACAGGCTGATTTTTATGAAGCCCCGCCCTCAGAAATAGACGATGGGTTCTGATTGGTTAGCTAGCCCAGTGTGTTGTGATTGGCTAAACTGCCTCTAGTACGCATCTAATCGTCCCGCCCCTCTCCTCAGCGGCATGTGCTCCGGTTGTATTGTAAACAACGGCGTTGTTAATATCGCTTATCAGTTTGAGCCCGATTGAGAAGCAGAGAATATTATTGAAGAGGATCGCGCAGACCCTGTGCAAGCACGGCTTTTAACGAGGAACAGTATTAAGAACCGCTGCTTTAGAACATTGATTTTGAAACTTGTGAATCCATTAGAACCGTTAGAAGACAGAATCGCGATTCATAAATGAATAGATTTTTACGTACACCTCTAATTTTCTCTTCCTCTTCTCTAAAGCAGCACAGCATGGCCTCGCCCCCTTCGTTGCGTGTTGGGGTTTATCCGGGTTTGTGATGTCATGAACCCGGGAAGTAACTTGTTGTAGTCCCTACCAGCCGTTTTTGTAGGCATTAAACTGCCAGAATTTTAAAAGACGATATCTCCGTTTGCATTGAACTTTCAGCTTCGTAACTTTGGAGATATTGTTTATGCTCAAACAGCAACATTACACATTTACTAACATTAAAAAAGTTCAATTGTAATCAACCACCCCTTTAATTAATTTCATTACATCAAAGAAATGCATACAACTGATTAAATTAATTTTACTGATTATTATTATTATTTATATTTACCAACATTTAGCCATTTCATTACATATTTATTTGATAGAAGCTGATTGAGTGATTTTAATTTGCCTGTACGTAGTAGTAAAATGCATATGTTAATCACTGGTATACCTTAATATGTGTTCAAAGAAATATTAAGGTATTCAAATGACTAACAAATGCATTTTACTACTACGTACAGGCAAATTAAAACCATTCAATCAGTTCAAATGAAAGAATATATATAAATAAATATATATATATATAAATAATATAAAAATGTTGATAAATACATTCATTATTATTAGTATTATTATATTAATATATATTAAATATTAAATTAATCTAAAGAAACAATATCAACATCACTAATAAATAATAATTACATTTCTTTGATGAGGATATTGCATTTTTTTTCATATGATCCCCCTACAGAGCTAAATAACACAAATGCAGCTGACGTTTTATTAATTGACTCTGAATTGTAATGAGCACCTGAATGAGCAACTGAAGGTAGCCTCCAATTTTCTTGACATCCGTCTTGAGCTCCTCAGCTCTCTGAGACACTGAATCAGAGCTGGGCTTAATGCTGTACACCCAGTGCATGGTAATGAACACAGCCCTTTCAACAGCAGACGTGGCCTTCACTAGATGAGTCTGGGCTTCAGTACTACAGACAAACATTGTTCACATACACCCAAACAGAACAAAATGAGGCTCTTTGTGTGGTGCTGTGATGACAGGTCTTGTGCATTCATATTGAGCTGAATATTGACACTGATGAATGGCTTTGTTGATTTAGGTTTGTTAAAAACGCTGATGCTTACAGTTCTCCTGACTGTCGTCGTCAAGGTGTTCATAGTGGTCTGCGATGGACTTCACAGCACGGTGAATCGCCAGCAGGTCTAGAGTCAGTTTGTCACCTAAGCTTTCACTCTTCTCCTCTGTCGACTGGCAGGGCCACGGCAGAGTCAATCAGATCTTTGCAGATGGTTGGGAGGGCGGAGTCAGAAGTGCTGGAGTGCAGAGAGGGGGGCTTGTTCATCAGCCCTAAAAAGACACAGAATATCAAAGTTACTTAATATTTTCAAGGGGGAAGCAGTCATATTTCTTAAGCAGGCTGAAAAAACTAGTCTGTTATTCTAGTATTATTTATTATTTATGTATTATTTATGTACTATTACAGCATTTAATATTTTGAATTTGCTTTCATTTTTATATTTTCAACTTTTATTTAAATTTGTTTAAGTTTTAGTGACTTTGTTGTCTTTTGTTCTTTATATTTCTATATATATTTAATTAATTTTTATTGTAGTACTGTATTTAGTTTTAATTGTAGTACTAATTTTACTTTAAGTTATATATTAGTTATACTAATGTTTAGATTTTATTTCAGCCTTGAATTAAACAAAACTAAACAATAAAATAAAAACAAACAAGTGAGATGCTACTAAAGCTGTCAATAGATTAAAACATTTTAATCAGATTAATCACATCCTTTTTCTGTGATTAATCGCGATTAATCGCACTTCATGAAATTAAGCATAGACCATTTATCTTGTTTCAAATGGTTATTTTGTCATCATTTGCTATATTCAGCAAAGTAAACCAAAAGATTGAAAGGTGATTCTCAAAAATCTGTATTTTCTGCAAGCTTTTCTCATGATAAATGTAGATGTCTTTCCAAAAAAGGACTCTACAAGAACTCCAAAACTCCAAAAGGACACCAAAGAACCAAATGATATAAGGAGCCCATATGCAAGAAAAAAATGCAAAAAATACATATATATCTGAATTGTATAGTATGTGTACAGTGCAACAGCAAATAGCTTTTTTTACATTTTAGAGAAGCCAAGTTGCGATACCGAACAGGACCACATGGTGATGCCAAAAAATCCATAAACCAACCACCTGCTGGCTGCATATATCTACTACAGTACACGGAACCATTCAGTATAACTAAACACAGCAACATAAACATGACGAATCAAAACATTATCGCGAATGTGTGTGGAAACTACGTGAATGTACGGAAATGCCTGTGCAATACAATGTGCGATCACAGTGCGTCATGAGCACTCATACACGCATTAATATAACAGACTCACGCGTGCTTACTGTGCTGTACGACTCCTGTACACCACCGCAATCGTCTCGTCTTTAACTTGATTGCAATCTTCATACATCAAAACTTTACTAGCGAGACTGGTTATCCAGTCGAGAAAACGTAGTTTGCGTCTCATCTGGCCATACAGCAGTGGGATGTGTTGACAATCCGTTCAGTCTGTACTTCACACAGCGCGTGTGGCTCGCGCTCTTCAGAAACAATCACAGAATATGACAGAGCTCGTGTTTAAAAGCGAAACACACTGGAATGAATAATTCACTGAAAACGCAACGCAAGTCTGTTCTCTCTGCAATCTCTGATGTAATCAGCCTGGTTTCCTTCATATTAGCGCTGTTTTGAAGCGCTTTCCCGGAGTTTTCCCACAAGCAGAGAAGCAACAGTAATTTTGCAATAACTGCGTTAAATTATTTTTAACGTGTTAAGGATTGTAAAATGAATCGCATGCGTTAATGTTGACAGCCGTTACACAAAAACAAAACTCTAAACAAAAACAAAACAAGATGCTACACAAAAACTAAACTAAAAAAAAAATAAAAATAAATCATACAGCTATGCATTTCAGGCCTTTGAACCAATGAGATTACACAGTTTTTGATGTAATATTTATAGTGCATATTTCCATTTTTTCAATTACTGAAAACAATTTTTAATAGTTTTAGTTAACACTGGTTTGCAAATATGTTCCAAAAACGAGTGAGCTGCCTACGTAGACGTTATTTTGAAGACTATTTTTGTCCATACAGTGAAAGTCAATGGCGACCAAAACAACATTGTTTGGACTCTTTTGACTTTCATTATATTCACAAAAAATTCTGAACGATTTCTAAAAATTGAAAAACGTCATACAGGTTTGAACAGTTAGTAAATTATGACAGAAATTTACTTTTTGAGTGAATTATCTCTTCAAAACTACTAATCTAAATGATGATAAAATCAAAGAGTCATGAAGACATATACATACATACAATATAAAGGCTACTTTACCAGTGGACTGTGAGGGAGCACAGTGTAGGCTTTGAATGGGGTGCACTCGGATCTCATATAGATGCCCAGAAATCCTCCTGCTCTTCAGCAAACTTCTACTCCTGAGCCACAAGAAACAGAAAATAAGAAATAGAGATACATTTGAACTTATATCTTATATCTCATTATCAGTCAGATAACTCTTCTTCCTAAACAGATAGTTACATGATGTACACTTTGAGTTTACTGCTCATCCCAAGGACGGAAAGACAAGAGAGGAAGTCAAGAGGTGAAAAGGAATATCTATGAGCTGGCTGTAGTTACATACTCTTGTAGGCAAAGAAAATGGTTTAAAAATGCTGCAGGAATGTTCATTTCCATAGGGCTTGGTTTATAAAGGGAAAAATATCATCATGGTGGAAGACAATAACCAGTGTTGGGCACAAAGTATGCTTCTGTTCTTTCGTTCCTCAACACAGAAGTACAGAGCCAAAGAGCAGCATCATGGACTCCATGAGAAGACTAATAAATTCAAATACCTTCTGTGAGAGAAAGACGAGGTTGAGGAAGAGGCAGATAGGTCTGGTTCCCACTCATCATTAGGGTCGTAAAACATGTCGTCATCTTTAGAGGCGCTCTCCATCTACAGCCAATAAACATCAGACTTGATTTAGCCGCAGATACTTTTACGATAATAAGAGCAACTGCCAATACTACATACTTCCTGCTTTTACTGGGTAATTACAAGGAAATAAACAGGCTTCAAATGGCCTCATATATTATTGCATTCAAACAACTAAGCTCTGTGTTAAATACTCAGGACTTTGTTCAAATCAAGTGTGGCGTTTTCAGATTTTTACTCAAAATTTAATGGATTGGCCATAATTGAGGGCTATAAACACATGAAATGTGCGTTTCATTCATACTGGGCACCCTCGCACAGAAACACCACGTATGCATCACAGAACTAACAGAACTGATGACGTTCCAGGAAATCCCTAATATGGATAAAGGCATTGCTATAGCTGTAACTAAAATGAATTTAAAAATGTGAATAATAAAAAAAAAAAAAGACATAACTGAATGTTTTGAATGATGAAATGTCAAGCTCACCTGCGACAATATATGGTTTATTTGTGTTCTTCAAGCCATCTGGGGTATTTTCATAATGATAAAGTTATATTTGCAAGCCATTGCTAATCGACATAGTCGTTATTACTAGGGATGCACCAATACCGATACTGGTATCGGTATCGGGCCCAATACTGGTCTCCTGTACTTGTACTCGTACTCGTTAAAATGCCCCGATACCAAACGCCGATACCACACAGCATGTGATAAGCGCCATATTCAGACAAAGAAACACCAACAACAGAACAACAGACAGCAGAAAGGAGTTCATATACTTCGTAGATGTCTACTACGAAGTATATGTATGTAATGAATATAATGTTAAACATTCAGTATTAACGCCTGTATAGCAGATGCGCGAGCTTGCTGAGTGAATATACCTTTCTTACAGACATCACTGGAAAGTTTGTAGTTCGGTCAGATATGTCAAAAACAAGTAAGTAAAACAATGCACAAGTTACTTAACGGTAGGGAGAGCGAGAGAGAGAGAGAGCGCACAATTCTGTTGTGTGATCTTTGATGTTCACTCACTTAGCACACGCATCATTTGGATTAAAACGAAATCATAAAAATAAAACCATTCATAGGGGCATTCACAATAAACAATTTATTTTCAACCTTAGGCATACATGACTTTCTGGCGAAAGTGAAACTAACAACCTGTGTGAAATGCGCTAGGCTGTACTACTGTCCACAAACCAAAAATGATTCAGAGACCAGATATAATTTTTGATATTTTTTTTACTAGTGTGTAAATACTGTCATACTAACAGCTGTCTGAATTGTTTTGGTTTATTGTAATCTATTACATACCTTTCTATCAAAGTTATCTAACATTATCAAGCTGCATTTGTTCTGACTCCGTTTAACTCGGAGTTCTTGTCATATTTTATTACCATTTTCTAAACTATAGTGAATAAACTGTGATAATGTGAGAAATGTTGAAGGTGTCTGAATAAATGTAGGTTTGACTGTATCTATTTGATAAATAAAGTTAACCAACTAACATTATACATACCCTTTTGGTTTCTGTACCCAATATTTAAAAAATGTACAAATGCAATAAAAATATAGGTATCGGTACTCGGTATCGGCAAGTACAAAAAATAAAAGTATCGGTATCGGGCGAGTACTGGAAAAAGTGGTATCGGTGCATCCCTAGTTATTACAGTATATAATATATTTTCTGCCTCATTCTGTGATAAGAAACCACATCAGATCACAAAAGGAAGTTATTTCAAACACTCGACTAATGTTGTGAAGTAAAAACAAGTTATAATGTTCTCTTCTGTTGGACAACAGGTTTAGAAACACTTATCATTGCAAGTCATTACAAGGAAGATATGCTAGGCGTGTGTTACTTTTTCAAATGCATGTTATAAGTGGGGAAGAGTTTCCTCATCTCAGCATGTGAACTTACGGCACACACACAGCCAATTCTGAGAGAAATAAAACACACAAAATTATTTAAATGCAAAACCGAAAAACCGCAATTCACAAGTGCATATTGTACCTTGGATGTTGTACCAAACGATTCAATATTATATTGAGAATTGTGACATCCCTACTACATACACTGCATAAATTAATCAAAAACACTGCATATTCTTCACTGTGTAAATTAAATATACATTTCTTCTTATTAAAGTTACAAAAGTGATTTAGTCAAGAGCAGTGAGAAATTTTCTCTCCCTGTTGTTTATGACAGACAGCAGGAATATTAGACTGCTGTCACTTTAAGACCGAACATCCAGATCCAATTATACTGTTACACGTGCATTTTCTTTCTCAGCTGTTTACTTTCGCTTAAGACAATTTTACGAGGATACTTGCAATCACAGGCATTTTGACATACTTATAGCCAATACTCACTCGCTCTATGAGCAGCGGATTCATGTGTGCGGCCTGTACGCACCTCTCAGACCGCAAAAATAGTCTCACAGAATACAAGTTACTATTGAAGAATAAAATGTCATTAGCATGCGCTAGTGGTGAACAAAAAGAGCATGACCAAGTACAGTTTAACAGTTGTACTTTTTATGTTTGCTTAAAAAATGGAAACTATGAAAGAGGATGTTAAAAGACAGTTTTAAGTTTTTGCGCCGTGTCGCATTGATCAACGCCATTTCATGTCGCATTTTTATTGGCTGGTCAGTGGATGTAGGTTGTAGCAGCAAACACACTGTGCAATGATCATGCTGAATTTCTGACACTGTCAGAAAATGATCGTAGGCTATCTTTGGTCGCAAGACCATGACAACGGCCATCTTTGAACCTCTCTCACTGTACGACATAGGGCCACCGTTTAGGAGCCACAATCACAGAAATTGCCACGATTGTTTCACGATGCCAATCTTTTGTCAGCCAAAAATCGCTCACTGTGTAGAAGGCTTAAGAGCGATAAAGATGATAGTCCAAAATCTCTGCCGGTTGACGAATTTCAACCGGTTAATTGTGTCTACCGGTATATCGCCCACCCCAAATGTCAAGTGACATGCTACACAAAACAAATACACACTAAAAAAAAAACAATAAAACACTAAATAAAATAAAAATAAAATAAAACAATGTTAAGTGAGATGCTACACAAAAACAAAACAAATAAAATAAAAAACAAATAAATACATAAATAAATAAACCAGTCAACACTAAACAATAAAAAAAAAAACTTAAATAAAACAAAACACTAAATAAAATAAATCAAAACAATGTTAAAACAGACGCTACACCAAAACACACCAAATCAACTAAAAGCCCCCCCAAAAAAAACAAACCAAACTCAATCCAACCTATCCAAAACAAAACAACAACAAAAAAAGACCTAACCAACCGAAAAACAATAGATTTAAAAATAAATAAATAAATAATGTAGCTAAAACAAGGGTTTTAAAGAGGTCATGACTCATGACATGGATTTGTTTTTTATTATTAATTTAATATGTTCCTTGAGGTTTACTTATAATGTTAATAAAGTTTTTTGCACAAAAAAACTAATAAATGTGGAAAAAATTATTATTTTCAATAAATAATAAATTCAATAAATAATAAATAAATTCATTCTGACCCTCTTTCTGAAGAGCTGTTTTAAGGGGCGTGTCCTTTAAGGCTTGTCAAGAATTGGCCACTGTTATGATTGGCTAATGTCATTGCATAAAAAACAGTATCAACACCCCCTTGCTATTGCATGTGAGTGTTTTGACAACATTTTGACAAAAAAAAATCCGGCCAAAGCATTATGAAATCATTTACAGTTTGTGAGGCAGCTGCACTCAGATCTAGTATCTTTCAACAAATGTTTCTTTGTGAACTTCCCATGACACTGTGGCTCGTATACAAAGCAAAATGCTCCGATCAATCCTCTGACACAATCCGGGGTGTCATTAAAAATAGACTATCCACTTGTTCCTTACGCTGGGATCCTTCTGATATCTGTTTAAACCAAACGTGTCAAAGCGAACATTTTCACTCCATTTGTCCTATTGACGACAAACTCGAGCGAGTGGACTGTGTCAGAAAGCGAATGCGCATCTGTATACTGTATCCAGTGTAGACAAGATAGTGGCAGTGATTGTAATTTCTATTTGCTTTTGACACGACGCAACACTTGCATTCAGCATGATTATGTCAGCTTAAGCGACTGGATGCCAGTGGGCGGGGCCTATGGTGAGAAGATGACTGCACTGGAGACAATTTTTATGCAAATGTTTGTGCCCAGGTGATGTCACCTTGTACCTCAGATCCAAAACGAGCCGTTTTTGGAGCTTGATTAAATAAATGCTTTGTTTATAATGAAGACGTTTTAAGCTATGAAACTTGCAGGATGTATTAATGGTACAAAGACCTAGTATATGCCAAAAGATCAAGGCAAATTTGATTTATCATGTCATGACCCCTTTAAACCAATGACTACCCAGCTACAACAACAGAAACCAAATCAGCCAAACAAAAAAAATAAATAAATAAAAAGTGTTTGCCGCCCATTGTTTGTTGTGGTTGCATCTAGTTACAGACAAAACCTGGATTAACATTGAAGAGTATATAATTTATCGCTATATGATGTCAAAAGGTTAGGACACTGTGCACTTTGCTACAAAAATGCCACTGTGTAGCACAAGCAGCAGGTTTACAGTTATTAACTAGGTGAACATCTTTTATTAAGCCACCTGCTCAAGCTCCCTTATGGCAGCCAAGTTGCACTGGAACTTCTCCAGGCTCCAGAAGGTTGAAATTCCCAGTTTGGTGTTCTGAACTTGGACCAGCAGTTGGGCGTCTCCACCCTCGCTCTCTTTATCGGTCGCCTCATGTCTGTTATGAAAACACAAATTCACGTCTGATTCCATCCAAAGATTTTTCAAGAAGAATTTCAAATTACTCACTTATCAATAAATTGACAAAATTCACACTTTTCCAGTCATTAGTGATTGCTGGATAAAGATTTTATATTTTTTTAAATAAATCCTGTACCCACAAAGAGCAATTTGTAAAGAGCAATGTAAAGTAGTGAGTGTACAGCTTGTATAACAGTGTAAATTTGCTGTCCTCTCAAAATAACTCACACAGCCATTAATGTCTAAACCGCTGGCCACAAAAGTGAGTACACCCCTAAGTGAAAATGTCCAAATTGGGCCCAATTAGCCATTTTCTCTCCCCAGTGTCATGTGACTCATTAGTGTTACAAGGTCTCAGGTGTGAATGGGGAGCAGGTGTGTTAAATTTGGTGTTATTGCACTCACTCGCTCATACTGGTCACTGGAAGTTCAGCATGGCACCTCATGGCAAAGAACTCTGAGGATCTGAAAAAAAGAATTGTTGCTCTACATAAAGATGGCGTAGGCTATAAGAAGATTGCCAAGACCATGAAACTGAGCTGCAGCATGGTGGCCAAGACCATACAGCGGTTTAACAGGACAGGTTCCACTCAGAACAGGCCTCGCCATGGTCGACCAAAGAAGTTGAGTGCACGTGCTCAGCGTTATATCCAGAGGTTGTGTTTGGGAAATAGACGTATGAGTGCTGCCAGCATTGCTGCAGAGGTTGAAGGGGTGGGGGGGTCAGCCTGTCAGACCATACGCCGCACACTGCATCAAATTGGTCTGCATGGCTGTCGTCCCAGAAGGAAGCCTCTTCAAAAGATGATGCACAAGAAAGCCCGCAAACAGTTTGCTGAAGACAAGCAGACTAATGGTGCGTTCACACCAGACGCGAAGCGAATATGCGCATCGTGCAACTCGCTCTAGATTACTCGTGGGATGTTTTTCGTGTCACTCGCGCGAATAAAAACAGCGCGATCAACCATGCTGGAGATAACTACAATCGCTGTTTTGTACCTATTGTCAAAAAGTCCCAAATACAATGGAAAGCCAAATACCTACGTGTCTGGGTTCACAGCACCATCCAGAGGAGGATGAATAACGTTAGGATCCTTTATTAATGTGTGTGTTACATTTTACTACTGTATATATACACTGATATTACTATTATTTTTATTATTGATAGCAGCATCTCTGTAGCCATGCTAATAAAATACAACTACCACTACAACTGATTTTAATTGTTTTCTATTCTCCAGACCTATATAATAACAGACGACAATAATGCTCTCTTCTATTGTCTGATTCAACTGGACGTGCCAATAAGCTCTTCGCTGATTGGCTTGCGCGAAAACGCGTCAGACGAATTTTCAGTTAGAGCTGAAATTTTTGAACTTGCGTGAAAGACGCGATTGAGGCGAATGTCTCGTGTTCGCGGCAAACGCGTCGCGCATTTCGCGTCATTCGCGTCGACTGGCGAGAATTCGCCTCTATTCGCGTCTTTGCATTGACTTTGTATGTAATCTACTCGCGCGAATAATTAAATTTGCGTTTGGTGTGAACACACCATTAGGACATGGATTACTGGAACCATAAACTTATTTGGTTCAGATGGTGTCAAGCGTGTGTGGCGGCAACCAGATGAGTGCCGGCTGCATGAGTGCTACCGGCACTGGGGAGCTACAGTTCATTGAGGGAACCACGAATGCCAACATGTACTGTGACATACTGAAGCAGAGCATGATCCCCTCCCTTCGGAGACTGGGCCGCAGGGCAGTATTCCAACATGATAACGACCCCAAACACACCTGAGGGTAAAGGTGATGGATTGGCCAGACCTAAACCCTATTGAGCATCTGTGGGGGATCCTCAAACGGAAGGTGGAGGAGCGCATGGTCTCTAAAATCCACCAGCTCCGTGATGTTGTCATGGAAGAGGACTCCAGTGGCAACCTGTGAAGCTCTGACACACATACATATATACACACACACATAAACAAATACACACACATATATATATATATATATATATATATATATATACACACTAGGGCTGCACGATTAATCGCATCCGATATTTAACGCGCATCTTGTCAGAAAGCCGGTTCTGTAATCAGCGATAAATCTCCATCACCTGCGTGCTTTCACATTGAGCAGCATTAACTACACAGAGCCGTTGTTCACTGAGGAGGTGCGCTAAAAATCGCGCGAATATGAACGTGGTTTGGCGCAGCTCGTCAGTGAACAACGGCTCTGTGTAGTTAATGCTGCTCAATGTGAAAGCACGCAGGTGATGGAGATTTATCGCTGATTACAGAACCGGCTTTACTGATAAGATGCGCGTTAAATATCGCTTGCGATTAATCGTGCAGCCCTAATAGACACATACATTTATTTATATTATTATTTTGTTTTTTTAATCAATTACATTTTTTAATCACGAAGGACCATGGTTTCAGCTAAAAATCTTATTTACTGTTCTCTACTGAAGAAAAAAAAAAAAGTGGCCAGAGGGTCAGTAAATTTACAGCAAATTTAAATTTTTGGGTGAACTATCACTTTAAGAAAGAGAAAAGCATAAATTTTGATTTTTACTGGTCGTTCTGTACCTGTCCAGTAGCCTAGGCCTCCATCTGCAGACGTCTCTTATGGGTGGTGACTTCCTGCTCCAGCAGAATCTTTGCTGTCTGCAGTCGCTCTACCTGGCTGACGACCCTCTTTTTATCCAGCTCCTGCTCTCTCTTGCGTTCACCCTCCTCCTGAGCAAGCGTTTGATTAGCTGGAGTCGCACATGCTACACACAGACACGTCTGCTAACAGCTTACCAGCTCTCACTCCAGAACTTTGATCCTCTCCTCGTACTGACCCTTCTGCTCGCTCAGCTCTTTCGGTGTCATCTCTTTAGCCAACTGAATGCCCTGCATCATCTCCTCTTTGGCCTTCAACCGAGCTGCCTCGATCTCTGCTTCAAGTCTGTGAAGAAAAACTAAAGGGTTAGTTCACCCAAAAATGAAAATGGGGCCTTTATTCATCCCCCGAAGCCATCTGCGGCACGTTTTATTTTGAATGCGCGTGCTTTATTTGACGACTTGTGGACTGTACAACTGCAACATCTGCTGACTGCAATGATAGAGCTTGGAATAGCCAGGACCATTTTTAATATAACTCTGACTGGATTTGTCTGAAAGAAGAAAGTCATATACACCTAGGATGCTTCGAGGGTGAGTAAAACACAAGCTCATTTTCATTTTCATTTTTGGGTGAACTAACCCTTTAAGAATGGACCACTCAACATGTGTTTTGGCCTTCTTTATTAAAGTCCCCCTGTAGTGAAAATCACGTTTTTTATGTTGTTTATTTGTCTATATGGTGTTTTTAATATGCCTTTAGACAAACCATGTGCCAATCTATTAATCAACACCATTGCTGAGTATTTTCTCCTTAAAACTGTAGTTTCCCAAAGGCTGACCCAGAAATACGGTTTGAAACAGCCCTCGGTTTGCTACGTCACAAACCAATAACCAATCACGTCAAGGGATCGATTCCTATCACTAGCATGCTAAATATACCAATACCAGCACAAAACCAAAAATAAATCAGAGCAAAAAACCCATGAGGCTGTGGTCTAATGTGAATTTAGAACCGCTAACTTGCATTATAACCCGTGGCAACAGTGTAAAAGTAGCCCGGAGTCAGACACACCTCTCCTGCATCGGTGTCTGCACTTCACACGCGTATGCTCGCGGGCGAATCAAGAATCACAAACGGCTGTATTCGAGTCTTCAAGGCATTTTAGGACACAACATCGTCAAGTAAGTAACTTTAACTTATGTTACAGTATTCACTGTAGTTGTCCGCTAGTAAAAAGATAGTTTTATCAGTCATTATCCGTGTATGCCATTGTTTTGCGTTTACTACAGTTCAGTGGATCAGGAGGCGCTGGCTGGTGTGACTGAGTGGAGGCGGGACTAATTTGCATATTCATTGATCAGCGTATAGTAAATGAGGCAAGGGTGTAGAGTTGCATTCAAGCTATTTTAAGGAATGAGAAATTTATTTTCACAAGAAAAATCATTTTAATTTTGATGATCAAAGTTAAGTTTTAAGGGATAAAATATTTGACTACAGGCGGACTTTAACATTTTCTTTGATTAAAGGGGTCATATGATGCGATTTCAAGTTTTCCTTTCTCTTTGGAGTGTTAGAGAGAGCGCGCACGCGCGAGAGAGAGAGAGCGAGACACATCACAGTGGAGTCAGCTGTCTTAACCGTGGCTTGTGTACTGCAAACACATATCACCGTGTCTGTCACGAGACTCTGTTCCCCTTTCGGGCTCTGTCTTTACATTTATTTTGAAAGCTGAAGCTCGCGATTATGGTAAAGGGCGTTACATTTCCGATGAGTGCTTGCGGTGTTCGGCCAAGCACAATGCACTGGGTCAGCTGGCCAATCAGAGCAGACTGCGCTTGTCGGAAGGAGGGGCTTTGTAGAAAACGAAGCGTTTGAGAGAGGCAGGGCATAGATGACCTACAATAATGTACAGTATTTGAAAAATAATGTGTTTTTTGAACACTAAAGCATGTCAACATATTCTGTTACACCAAATACACAAAATAATGATCTTTAAAAAAGCATCATATGACCCCTTTAATGGTGGGCAATTTTACAGTTCTTTCACATGAAATCAAGTAAAATGAGTTCCTGTAGAGGTAAATATAAGGCTTGTACTCACTGAGCTCTCTGAGCCGACAGCAGCTCGTTTTTAGCAAACTCAATGTCCTTCTGACCATCTCCACTGTTCCAACAGGACGCGCGCTTCCCGCTCTGAACCTCGGCGGGGTGGTTGAACCGAAAGTAGTGATCTCCTCCAAGAATCACACGGTCTCCCTGAAATAAAAAGTGAATAAACAAATAAACAGTTTCATGATTTATGTGGAGGTTCTCAGAACATTTCAGAAGTTTGGAATCAGAGCCGCGGCAGGAACTCACGTGGTGGAGAACGGTGCACTCAGACACAAGATGTCCATTCATGAAGGTCTTGGCGTTTGGCATCGTTTTAATGCTGACGGTACCTTTCACACTAGAGATGACACTGAAAACGCAATGAAAAACAGTAAGTAATGTATTCATCGATATTAGATTTTTAACTGTTTGTGCACAACATTTACATTACTTTTGTCATCGTTAATATTTTAAGCACTAATGATTTACTGTAAAACACTGTAAAATGCAATCTTCAAAATCAGCAACTCTCAAAATGAATATCCATTTTTCATACTGTACATTATAATGTTGTAATGCCTAAATTAAAAAATTTAGTTTGTGTTTTATTCTGAATTTACTTACACAAAAGAAAAAAATAAATGTGTGTGTGTGTGTGTGTGTGTGTGTGTATCTGCCATAACTTTAAAATACATTTCCTATATGTCAGCAAATATGTAAGCATGTTTATTTTTATGGCAATTTTGTCATTTTTGAAGCTTAAAAGACTCGGTTCTCATTCACTGTAGCTGTATGGAAAAGAATGACCAGCACATTATTCAAAACATCTTCTTTTGTGTTCCTTGGAACAGCGGTATTTATAATATTTTTAGTATTTATTAATATTTTAAATGAGCTTTTATATTAATTTGCTTAATTATTAATTAATTATTTTTTAGATTTTGTGCTTTTTATATTTTAGTTTTTACGATTAAGTAATTTTGTTATGTGCTTTTGTCATTTATATATATATATATATATATATATATATATATATATTATCTTCATTTAAGTTTAAGTAATTTTAATAATTCAATTTAACAATTTCAGTTCTATGTCAGGTGCCAAGACAAAGCCTTACTTTCATTTTTAAAGCTTAGGTATTTTATCTAATATTAATATTTTATTTCAGTTCTATTTCAATTACTGAAAATGATTTTTATTGGTTTTAGTTGAAGGGATAATTCACCCAAAAATGCAGATTCTGTCATCATTTACTCACCCTCATGTCGTTCCAAATCTGTATACATTTATTTTCTTCTACTGAATACAAAAGAAGATATTTTGAAGAAGGTTGGTTACCAAACAGGTGACGGTAGCCATTGACTTCCATATCATGGGGAAAAAAATACTATGGAAGTCAATGGCTACCAACATTCTTCAAAATATCTTGTTTAGTGTTCAACAGAAGAAAGAAACTCATACAGATTTGGAACAACATGAGGGTGAGTATATAATGACAGAACTAGCATTTCTGGCTCAACTGTTTTTTTTTAATGTACAAATCCAATCATTTTTAAGATGATTTAAACAAATAAAAAATGATGGAGTGGTAGTAGACTGTGGACGTGACGTCTCACCAGTGCTCATCGGCGATGAGAGCTCCAGACAGCTGGATGTCGTGGGCCGACTCAGACTTGAGCTTGCCGACCTTGGTCTCGCCCTCTTTAATCATGTACAGCAGCATCTCTGACAGCTGCGGATCCTCATTCAAGTTCACAAGGTTAGCCAGCCGATTATCCACTTTAAAGGTGACGCCGGCGCGCTGAACGAAGTACAGCGAATAAACAGACGAAGAAAGAGAAAGAAAATGACCATGAAAGCCATTTGAAAAGCTCATCGATCCATCACACCCTGAAGTCTGACCGTTATTTGCAAGTGTGGGGCGAATCATTACCTGCAGCTCTTTGGTTTCCTCAAGCTTCCTCCTCTCTGCCTCTTCCAGTCTTTCTTTCCAAGTTCTGCACATATTGAATGGCACAAAGATTGTAAAACCTTAGTACATAATTTAAAAACATCCGTCAAAAGACTATTCAGTCTTTTGTGTAAAACGTTTTAACACACTAACTGAAAGTATGTGACAAAGTTTTATATTACAATAAAATATAATCGATTTAAAATGATTATATGGTTTGTATATAATCTAATTTTAAAATACAATAGTTTTAAAACAATACAAGAGAATTCAACAACCTTACAAAATGAAATATCCCATGTATTCATCACAGAATATAAAACTAATCAGAATTATAATAAAATTACTTTTCCTTCTGAAGAGCTTTCCACTGATGTCAGTATGATGTCATGGGCTGGAGCAACAGCCAAACATGTTTCAACCACAGCAAACTACACAGTGATGGCCAGAAAATGCGTTTTTGGCTTTTTCTATTCCAAAACCACCTTCCCTAACCTCAAACTAAACCTGGCTACGGGCCGTGAATGTTTGCACTTTAAAGGAATGAGAAACATCGGAGACGTTACAGTTTTGTTTGAGGCAGGTTACTCCTGAACTCTTCTATGATTTTAGTAAATATTTCTGTAAATATTGGCGTTTGTTGTTACAGTGGTTCATATAAAGGTAAAGGATTCAAATTCACAATATCTTGTATTCACTTTAGCAATGTTAATTTTGGTTATTTCTCCTAACCGACGCTCGTTAACCGATTATTAACCGTTAACCGACAAGAATATTTTAAATTAGAATCAAATTAAATTAGAAAGGATAAGTGTCTGTGACCAGTTAAAAATACTAACAATTGTTTCCCGGGGATTAATTTTACATGCGCAAAAAGCAGCAAACAACAGAACATGAGGATTCACATGCATTATCACACACCTGTGAGCGGAGAAAAACTTGATAAAGCTAGGCCATATATATAACGAATAAATAGGCCTATACAAGAAATATATTTTCACTTAAATAATAAATTAAGAAAACAAAAAAAACTGTGCAACTTAAGTAGCCTAGTATGCAGAGTTTCGGTTCATTTTTGTGCTGCGCGAAAGGAAACCAAGACGGCAGAAAGCGGCATCCTATTTCCTTTAGGCCTATTTTACAAAAGTACAAAGATTTGTTTTTATTGTGAATGTACCCTAATAAAACCAAACCTTTTACAATTCTGATAATCTTTAGGACTAAAAGGAGTAGTTGCTTCCACTGTTAGAAGGAAAACAATCAAATGATTGCGCCGGTGCCGCATTCGCGCGCACACACAGTTAAGCATTGCTACCTTAAAAATGCAGCCTGTTCATTATCATAATAAAATACAGTCAGTCAAACATTTGGAAAAAACCCACTGCTCAGTTTAAATATGTAGTAAAATCTGTGCCACTAAGTGTTATCACCGTACCGCCGTGATGTTATGCCAAACACATTTTGTTTTACGTGGATATTGGAACGTGACTGAAGTAGGCTACATAATAAATAATATTTTGGCATTCAAATACATCGCGAATACAGAAACATTCGATTTTGTGTCGATTGAGAGACGCAACGTTGGTTTCAGTTTCGTTTTAGCCTAAATGAATTCGTTTTGGCTTGTCATTTATATTGCTATAGCTTCTTATATTTTACATTCTTGTTCTTTTCTGAATCCTACTGTTACATTGAAAGGATTTGTTGTGGAGTGAGGGGAACTAAAATAGCCTAGCTATGTTTACAGTGTTTATTATAATGTTTGTAAACATTTCGCGTCTGCATTTCTGAATGAAATAATAAAATGCGACATATACACAGTTTCATTCTTATACGCGTATTTTAACCATGCAGCAAACCTTTTAAAATATTTTGATAAATTACTGAAAAAAATAAACAAATAAATGATTTTTTTAAACCGTTTAACTGATTGTATAAATCGGTCAAAATTCTTACGGTTGGTTAACGGTTAACCGGTTAAAATGAGCACTAAAATCAGAGCAAGAAGAAACATGATTATTTTAAAAAGCTTGATTATTTTTATCTACATTACTGTCTAAATGCTTGGTGTTGGTAAGATTTTTTTTTTTTTAAGGAGCTGTTCATTATCATAATAAAATACAGTCAGTCAAACATTTGGAAAAAACCCACTGCTCAGTTTAAATATGTAGTAAAATCTGTGCCACTAAGTGTTATCACCGTACCGCCGTGATGTTATGCCAAACACATTTTGTTTTACGTGGATATTGGAACGTGACTGAAGTAGGCTACATAATAAATAATATTTTGGCATTCAAATACATCGCGAATACAGAAACATTCGATTTTGTGTCGATTGAGAGACGCAACGTTGGTTTCAGTTTCGTTTTAGCCTAAATGAATTCGTTTTGGCTTGTCATTTATATTGCTATAGCTTCTTATATTTTACATTCTTGTTCTTTTCTGAATCCTACTGTTACATTGAAAGGATTTGTTGTGGAGTGAGGGGAACTAAAATAGCCTAGCTATGTTTACAGTGTTTATTATAATGTTTGTAAACATTTCGCGTCGCCATTAGGCCTTTTCTGAATGAAATAATAAAATGCGACATATACACAGTTTCATTCTTATACGCGTATTTTAACCATGCAGCAAACCTTTTAAAATATTTTGATAAATTACTGAAAAAAATAAACAAATAAATGATTTTTTTAAACCGTTTAACTGATTGTATAAATCGGTCAAAATTCTTACGGTTGGTTAACGGTTAACCGGTTAAAATGAGCACTAAAATCAGAGCAAGAAGAAACATGATTATTTTAAAAAGCTTGATTATTTTTATCTACATTACTGTCTAAATGCTTGGTGTTGGTAAGATTTTTTTTTTTTTAAGGAGAAGTCTCTTATGCTCACAAGTCTGCATTTACTTGATCAGAAAGACAGTAAAAACAGTAATACTGAGAAATCTTTTTAATTTTAATACATGTTAAAATTGTATTTATTCCTGTGATCAAAGCTGAATTTTCAGCATCATTACTCCAGTCTTCAGTGTCACATGATCCTACAGAAATCATTCTAATATGCTGATTTGCTTCTCAAGAAACATTATAATCAGTGTTGAAAACAGTTGAGCTGCTTAATATTTTTGTGGAAACTGTGATAGACTTTTTCAAGATTGTTTTAAAAAACAGAAAGTTCAATAGAAGAGCACCCACTGGATGCAACAAATGCCTCATTTGTAATGGGTTTTAATGTTTTTGTGTATTCGCTCCGGCCGGGACACGCCATCACAGTATGGTGAGGGGCGTAACATTTCCGTCTCACGCTTGAGGTATTCGGCCAATCACAACGCATTGGATAGCTGGCCAATCGGAGCACCCCTCGCTTTTTCAGATCGATGAGCTTTGTAAAAATCGACGCGTTTCAAAAAGGCGGAGCATAGAGGAGAAACAATAATGTACAGTATGTGGAAAATGTGTTTTTTTTTACTTTAAACCGCATAAACACATTTCATTACACCAAATACACAAAATAATGTTCTTTTTAGCAGCATCATATGACCCCTTTAAAATAGTAAATACATTAATAATGTTACAAAATATTTCTGTCACTTTTGATCAATTTAATGCATCCTTGCAGAATAAAAGTTTTTTTTAATGCTGACTTACCCCACATTTTATACTTATTATTCATCATATATTTACATAATAATATTAATTATTTACAAATATTTTATGTATAATACTAAGTGCATTGCTTTATTCTATAAACACAGTTTACATAAGTTAAATTATTTTCATTTTAATAATAATAATAATAATTGCAGTAACAATTCAGCCTTTTATGCTATCCGCTTGTTAAGTCTGACGTCATGTCACAGCTTCCGTGTCCAAACGCTCTATCAGATACCACGAGAAAACAACAAAAGGTGCTGATATACACTCACAATGTGATATAATACTACCAAAAAAATTATAATCCTAACCTTTAACTCCATACCGAAATCCCAGATAGCTAGACAATGAAAACATAAATATAAATAAATAAATATAAAAATTATTTGTGTTTGGGACGCTGTGAGCATGGAGACTGTAGTGTAGACAGTAAGTTTGAAAACGTTTAGCTTAAATGTTTAATATGACTAAACAGTGCTCATAAATGGCTACTGAGGTAGTATTCTCAAGTGAAGCGAGTTGAGGCTTGGACCCGGAAACAGCGCTTCTTACGTCACCACTTAACAACCGAATTACAAAGCAAGTACACAAAAAGTGATTATACAGATTACTGTTAATACTGAACAATATAAATAGGAGTGATTAAAAGTGACCACAGGTTGTCAATCAAATCAAAATTGACCCCATTTACTCATATATATATATTTCTGCTTTATTCTGATAACGCCTTCTTTCAACATTACAGTTAATTCCCAAGTCAAGTCTCTCCATACTAGATATTCCTCAAATATACTGTTTGATTTGAAAATCAAATGGGTTGTGAACAGCGCGTTCCTTTATTTTCAATGTATAATGCGAGTCATAACCCTGAGTTTTGTAGTTTATATCCACACACCTGTGAGCCTCGGCCATTTCATGCTCCTCTTGAGAGAGTTTAGTCTTAAGAGAGGCGATCTCTTGCTGAAACAGTCTAATTTTCTCGGGTTCGATGCCTTGAGAGCTCATCTGAGCCGCACGGAGCTTCTCCACCTCTGCTTTCTGCTCTGGACACAGAGATTCACAAAATATGAGTTATGTCACACACATTCTTAATAATATACAAAAAATAATCTATGTAAATAAATTAATAGTAAAATAAAATATAATAATTATTATTATTATTGTATATATACAAAAAAGAACTCAGACATTTTAATTCCTCTCAGAGGCGGTACAGAACAGAAATCACAGAGGGTGTCCCATTAGTAAATATCCTGCCCTCTAGGGCAGAGGTGTGGCGCAGTGTTTTTATAACACACCCTTCTTGACGAGTATGACAGCTGACGGACAGACAGAATAAAGAGCTGTAACCATTACGGACCTCGGATCAGTTTGGCGTTGGTGTCCTCGTGGCTATGTTAATGATCATACGAGCTTGCTGGGCGTAGCGTAACGTGCTCAGGCTCTCAACCATGTTACTGGCTGCAGGGCTCAGGGTGGCGATCATGGCCGTCTTGGAGTTTCCACCGAGGCTTTCCTTCAGTAACCTGAACACAAGAGGGAGCTGGAGCACTTCTGCTGCTTTTGTCATTGTGCACTGGTATTATTGTGGTATTATTGTGGTATTATTGTGCACAATTCATTAGTACCCTTTTTGTTAGTGCCCAACCTTTCATTAAATGTTTATTTATTCCTTTTTTATTTAAATTACTATTTTGGGAAATTATCATTTAATTTTTTTATGTAATATTGCTGCGCTTCTGAAACTATTTTCAAAATCACACTGAAATTCCTTGACATCAGGGCCTTGGAAATCACACTGAAATTCCTTGACATCAGGGCCTTGGAAATGTATTACATTGCTGAAGCTGTGTTGTTGTTTTAATTCAAACTAACAAAACTGCAATGAAATACAAAATAAATCAATACAAAGTCATAAGCAAAAGCTTCTCACCATGTGAGCACTGACTCTCTGTATGGGGTGAAGACTTTCTTTCTGCTCTGAGCCTGTTCTGAGAGTGACGAGATCACCTTTCCCAACGTGAGCAGAGACTTGTTGATACTCGCTCCCTCCTGGGAAAAAGAAATAAATTCACATTACAAATATGTCAGATTTTAGATTTCATGATACATTGCATTATTTGGTCAAATATTGCAATCCAATTCACCGCTATTTAATGTACAGAACAGTAAGCAGCAGAATGCACTGTGGGTAATCATGACACAGGATAAACAGAGCTACTGCATGCTGGATTACCCTGAGCCGTCTCCACTGGTCTGGGCTGAAGTACAGCGCTCATTCCTGCCAAATCCACCAGATTTATCCGGCTGGTGATGCAATGATCGTGCTCCTCTTCCTCCACAAACTCTGTCTGTGCACATGAAAACACCATCATATAACTATAATGCATCATTAAATTATTCATATGTTGGCTGAAGTAAAAGTAGCATCTCACTGCAAATAAACCTGAGGGGCTTACTTTAGTTTGTGTCATGACCAGAGTGAAAACAGAGTGTGATCTGGAGCTTTTATCGTTCATGCCGGTGGCGGCCGTGGCTCTCTGTTCGTTACTGAGTTCAAGCCAAGTCTGTGAAGTTGGGGGAGGAAAAATGTATTAATGGTAAGAACAAAAATAATATGTAATGAATGTAAAAAGTGAACAGACACCTTAAATTACCTGAATATCAGCATAAGATGTGACTACGTTCCTGAAAGACAGCATAGAGATTAGCACAAAACAAAAAATACAATTAAATAAAATTACGTTTAAAAAAAAAACACAACACAACAAAGGAAAAGGAAAAGAAATCAAAACCAAAAAACGAAACACAACTAAAACAAACAAAAAAAAACATTTCATGAAATAACAAAAAATAAAACGGCCATAACGGTTAGAGAGTCGGACTCGTAACCCAAAGGTTGTAGGTGGGGGGAGTGAATGTACAGCGCTCTCTCCCACCTTCAATACCACGACTGAGGTGCCCTTGAGCAAGGCACCAAACCCCCAACTGCTCCCCGGGCGCCGCAGCAAAAAAATGGATGCCCACTGCTCCGGGTGTGTGTTCACGGTGTGTGTGTGTGCACTTTGGATGGGATAAATGCAGAGCACTAATTCCAAGTACGGGTCACCATACTTGGCCACGTCACTTCACTTTTCACTTTTAAACAAAAATAAAAAAACATAACAAAACAAAAATAAAAAAACATAACAAAATAAGAAAACAAAACAAAATAAGAAAACAAAACAAAAAACGATAACATAAAAAAACCACAAGACAACAAAATGACCCCAAAAAAATCATAAAATAAAATACAAAAACAACAAAACAAAATATAAAACAACAAAACAAAATATAAAACAACAAAACAAAATATAAAACAACAAAACAAAATATAAAACAACAAAACAAAATATAAAACAACAAAACAAAATATAAAACAACAACAAAAAACCAAAATAACATAACAAAAAAAAACACAAGACAACAAAATAAACAAAACAAAACAAAGCTTCCGTGTCCAAACGCTCTATCAGATACCACGAGAAAACAACAAAAGGTGCTGATATACACTCACAATGTGATATAATACTACCAAAAAAATTATAATCCTAACCTTTAACTCCATACCGAAATCCCAGATAGCTAGACAATGAAAACATAAATATAAATAAATAAATATAAAAATTATTTGTGTTTGGGACGCTGTGAGCATGGAGACTGTAGTGTAGACAGTAAGTTTGAAAACGTTTAGCTTAAATGTTTAATATGACTAAACAGTGCTCATAAATGGCTACTGAGGTAGTATTCTCAAGTGAAGCGAGTTGAGGCTTGGACCCGGAAACAGCGCTTCTTACGTCACCACTTAACAACCGAATTACAAAGCAAGTACACAAAAAGTGATTATACAGATTACTGTTAATACTGAACAATATAAATAGGAGTGATTAAAAGTGACCACAGGTTGTCAATCAAATCAAAATTGACCCCATTTACTCATATATATATATTTCTGCTTTATTCTGATAACGCCTTCTTTCAACATTACAGTTAATTCCCAAGTCAAGTCTCTCCATACTAGATATTCCTCAAATATACTGTTTGATTTGAAAATCAAATGGGTTGTGAACAGCGCGTTCCTTTATTTTCAATGTATAATGCGAGTCATAACCCTGAGTTTTGTAGTTTATATCCACACACCTGTGAGCCTCGGCCATTTCATGCTCCTCTTGAGAGAGTTTAGTCTTAAGAGAGGCGATCTCTTGCTGAAACAGTCTAATTTTCTCGGGTTCGATGCCTTGAGAGCTCATCTGAGCCGCACGGAGCTTCTCCACCTCTGCTTTCTGCTCTGGACACAGAGATTCACAAAATATGAGTTATGTCACACACATTCTTAATAATATACAAAAAATAATCTATGTAAATAAATTAATAGTAAAATAAAATATAATAATTATTATTATTATTGTATATATACAAAAAAGAACTCAGACATTTTAATTCCTCTCAGAGGCGGTACAGAACAGAAATCACAGAGGGTGTCCCATTAGTAAATATCCTGCCCTCTAGGGCAGAGGTGTGGCGCAGTGTTTTTATAACACACCCTTCTTGACGAGTATGACAGCTGACGGACAGACAGAATAAAGAGCTGTAACCATTACGGACCTCGGATCAGTTTGGCGTTGGTGTCCTCGTGGCTATGTTAATGATCATACGAGCTTGCTGGGCGTAGCGTAACGTGCTCAGGCTCTCAACCATGTTACTGGCTGCAGGGCTCAGGGTGGCGATCATGGCCGTCTTGGAGTTTCCACCGAGGCTTTCCTTCAGTAACCTGAACACAAGAGGGAGCTGGAGCACTTCTGCTGCTTTTGTCATTGTGCACTGGTATTATTGTGGTATTATTGTGGTATTATTGTGCACAATTCATTAGTACCCTTTTTGTTAGTGCCCAACCTTTCATTAAATGTTTATTTATTCCTTTTTTATTTAAATTACTATTTTGGGAAATTATCATTTAATTTTTTTATGTAATATTGCTGCGCTTCTGAAACTATTTTCAAAATCACACTGAAATTCCTTGACATCAGGGCCTTGGAAATCACACTGAAATTCCTTGACATCAGGGCCTTGGAAATGTATTACATTGCTGAAGCTGTGTTGTTGTTTTAATTCAAACTAACAAAACTGCAATGAAATACAAAATAAATCAATACAAAGTCATAAGCAAAAGCTTCTCACCATGTGAGCACTGACTCTCTGTATGGGGTGAAGACTTTCTTTCTGCTCTGAGCCTGTTCTGAGAGTGACGAGATCACCTTTCCCAACGTGAGCAGAGACTTGTTGATACTCGCTCCCTCCTGGGAAAAAGAAATAAATTCACATTACAAATATGTCAGATTTTAGATTTCATGATACATTGCATTATTTGGTCAAATATTGCAATCCAATTCACCGCTATTTAATGTACAGAACAGTAAGCAGCAGAATGCACTGTGGGTAATCATGACACAGGATAAACAGAGCTACTGCATGCTGGATTACCCTGAGCCGTCTCCACTGGTCTGGGCTGAAGTACAGCGCTCATTCCTGCCAAATCCACCAGATTTATCCGGCTGGTGATGCAATGATCGTGCTCCTCTTCCTCCACAAACTCTGTCTGTGCACATGAAAACACCATCATATAACTATAATGCATCATTAAATTATTCATATGTTGGCTGAAGTAAAAGTAGCATCTCACTGCAAATAAACCTGAGGGGCTTACTTTAGTTTGTGTCATGACCAGAGTGAAAACAGAGTGTGATCTGGAGCTTTTATCGTTCATGCCGGTGGCGGCCGTGGCTCTCTGTTCGTTACTGAGTTCAAGCCAAGTCTGTGAAGTTGGGGGAGGAAAAATGTATTAATGGTAAGAACAAAAATAATATGTAATGAATGTAAAAAGTGAACAGACACCTTAAATTACCTGAATATCAGCATAAGATGTGACTACGTTCCTGAAAGACAGCATAGAGATTAGCACAAAACAAAAAATACAATTAAATAAAATTACGTTTAAAAAAAAAACACAACACAACAAAGGAAAAGGAAAAGAAATCAAAACCAAAAAACGAAACACAACTAAAACAAACAAAAAAAAACATTTCATGAAATAACAAAAAATAAAACGGCCATAACGGTTAGAGAGTCGGACTCGTAACCCAAAGGTTGTAGGTGGGGGGAGTGAATGTACAGCGCTCTCTCCCACCTTCAATACCACGACTGAGGTGCCCTTGAGCAAGGCACCAAACCCCCAACTGCTCCCCGGGCGCCGCAGCAAAAAAATGGATGCCCACTGCTCCGGGTGTGTGTTCACGGTGTGTGTGTGTGCACTTTGGATGGGATAAATGCAGAGCACTAATTCCAAGTACGGGTCACCATACTTGGCCACGTCACTTCACTTTTCACTTTTAAACAAAAATAAAAAAACATAACAAAACAAAAATAAAAAAACATAACAAAATAAGAAAACAAAACAAAATAAGAAAACAAAACAAAAAACGATAACATAAAAAAACCACAAGACAACAAAATGACCCCAAAAAAATCATAAAATAAAATACAAAAACAACAAAACAAAATATAAAACAACAAAACAAAATATAAAACAACAACAAAAAACCAAAATAACATAACAAAAAAAAACACAAGACAACAAAATAAACAAAACAAAACAAAACAACAATATAACAACAACAAAAAAACATAAAATAACAAAAAACAACAACACAACAAAACTAAAGAAAAACAAAACAAGACAAAAAAATAGAGAATTCCATGGCCATAGTAATCCTGGCATTTAAATGAAATGGTTGCTTATGTGGACAGGTCTGCAACATAAGGCCCAAAGACAGGATGTTCTCTCACTCGCAGATGGAAAAGCCAAGAAAAGGACTGAATTGCTGAACAGCTCAATAAGGAAGACAAATAAACTACAAGACATTTGTAACATTTAATATGTTTATTGAGTTGTTGCACTTACAGGCATTTTCTTCTGGTTTTGTTTGTCCTTTGCCACCAGCAAATCGTGGATTTTCTCATTGTACACCTCAAAATAGCTCATCTCCAGATGGCAGGAGATCTTGAGTTAAATATATGAGTGTCACAGCAAAGGGTCTGAATACTTAGGATCATGTGATATTTCAGTTTTTCTTTTTTAATAAATCTGCAAAAATGTCAACAATTCTGTGTTTTTCTGTCAATATGGGGTGCTGTGTGTACATTAATGAGGAAAAAAATTAACTTAAATGATTTTAGCAAATGGCTGCAATATAACAAAGAGTGAAAAATTTAAGGGGGTCTGAATACTTTCCGTACCCACTGTAAATAAACCTGCATTTAGAACGGTCAAACAAGCTATATTCAATTCAATCATAAATTGTAAATGAATAATCATCATATGGGGCAGTAACCTCTTTGGTTTCAGTTCTGGACAATCTCGAGAAAAGTTCCTCGCAGAATCTGGGAATAACGCCAGCCTCTTCACCAAAACCCATCATACTAGAAAACATCCAAAATGGCACTTTAAAAATATCAATCTGATTCTGAATAGTTATTATTATTATTAGTACATTTATAAAAAATGCAGTTTCAAAGAGAATCGTCACTTACGTGTAGGACTTTCCAGAACCTGTTTGGCCGTATGCAAAAAGACACGTGTTAAATCCCTCGAATGCTCTTTCAAGCAAGGGCCGAGCCAGTTTTTCATAAACCATCTGCTGACTGGCAAAACTTGCATCCGATTCATTGATAGAGCAAAAAGAGAAGTCAAAGGTAAATGTGTAGTTTTGTTTAGCATCTGGATGTTGCACAACAGTTTCTTGGTTGTTCATGAAGATCACCTGACGGGTTTTCTCATTCTTCTTCCTGTGGACACACACAAAAATAAATAAATAGCGAAACTTTTAGTACAAGTAAGTGGCACTTTGCACAATAATATTAAAATATAATGATATTAATAAAATACTATATATAGAAAAATATTATAAAATGTTATTATTATATTATATTATAACAATTAATAGTATTACATAATATCACAGTTTACCCCAAGAGATCAAACTAAATACTAAAAAAATATAAATAAATATTTTTAAATAAATAGTAAGTAGAAAATCGAGTATATTAAATAGACTATATCAGAATGGGTAACAGGGTTGACTGATTAATGCGTAACTCAGTAGGAGTTAGATAGTTTAGGACCACTGTTGTTTTGTAATTAGTGATAATTTATTCATTTCCAAAATAATATTTCCCAAAAATGAGAAACAATATTTTATGTTTATGTATAAATTACATAAAAGGGTTAAACAATTAAGACTAATGAATGCTGTCAAAATTGCAATATGCATAAAAATTAAGAAAGAAAAATGATCATTATTTTGGATGCTTGTCTTACAGCTTAGCTTGAAAACAGGTCCAAATTATGTCATTAACTGGGTCTCACCATTTAATTATTATTTTTTTAACAAAAGGGGAAATTATGCAGTAACAGGGTTGTAGAAACCAAATATTATGTTTGTTGTAATTTAAATACTTGTAAATCAAATGTATATATATATACACTCGAACTGCGACAGTGACCGCACTGTTCTCCATCTTCAGCTCTTGGGGTCGTAGAGCACTTGTTCTGCTCACAGCTTCCAGAGGAGCATGTCCTTCAGCAGGAGCAGCTCTAGAAACACTGGTTCCTCCATGAGCTGTGGAGCTCATTAGGGCTGTGGGTCTCCTCACCTGTGCTGAACGTGAGGCGGGTGTCATGTGCCTATTTAAACCACCAATCTGAGCCCTCTCACAGCTTGCTCCACATGTGGGTCTCATGGTGTCAGTGCTCATCTGCGGTGGCTTCTGTCTTGTTGCTGCAGCTGTGGGTCTAGATGCATCTTTACCGGCCAGCCTCTTAATTTCTCAAACTGGGTTCTTCTTGTAGGTGTAGAAACGGTTTTACCCTCATCATGGGTGGCTCTGACCTTCTCGGAGCTCGTTTTCTGAGCATCTGAGGTTTTCCCAGGTGTTTTGATGGTTTCGTGGGTCTCTCTTGCTGGATTGGGTTCGGTCAGGACTTTGGTTCTGGTGCGGCGCTGAAGGGTCAGGCGTCTCTCTCCTCTTTGGTTCTCCTGTGTGGTTTCTTCATGGTGGTTTGCAGTGGTTCTGCTGCTGGGTTTTCTCTGAAGAGTGAGTCTGACACCAGAGGATGGTGTTTTAAATGGGGGTTCTCCACATTTTGTGAGTGCTGAGATCACATAGGTCCTGTTTACTTCTTTGGTTTTTATTAAAAGATGATGTGATCTCTACTTCTTTTGATCCATCCATCATTGTATGGGTCCAAAAAAAAGCCTTTTGACTATAAGATTGTCTTTTCAAATTGTCGCAAATGTACTTCAGTCCACAAATGTAATTGTTGTATAATAACGAGTACACTGAGGTGAATAACCTGTCAAATGACTTAAAAATAACGTTACATGTTTACGTGAACCCATAACTAAAACTGACCTGGAAGTGTTGATGTCCTTTCTTCTAGTTTACTACCGTCCCGACGGTAAGAAAGTAACCGACTGAACGCCGCGTCAATAAAAACAACAACTCGCTGTCTGCTCGCCGCCATACTGCCGCTCTCATTCAAAACCTGCAGGCGTGCTGTGATTGGTCAGCTCAGGCTGACGCAAAGGCGCGTAGTAACGCTCATCTACCAACAGATGGCGGTGTCTAATAGAGTTACACGAGTGAATCTCTCCAAGCCAAACAATAACGAGTGGTTTCATCCGAAAAAATTATATATATATATATAATATATAAAGCCTGTTTATATTAACAATGAAGTCACAATGAAGCACATTGTCACACCAACATTTTCATTTGTAAAATAAAGTGTAGTATGAAAATATATATTATTAATATATATTATTTTATATGTGAATTATTAAACAAATAAATAACAACAATAATAATTGAAATAATCAATAGTTATATATATATATATATATATATATATATATAAAATATATTTTTATTTGTATATTTTATTCATTATTTATATTAATGTTAGTTAAATATTTTATATATGAACATAAATATATAATTTTGTGTATGTATATTGTGTGTGTGTGTGTGTGTGTGTATAAACACAGCATATATTATATATATATATATATTAAACTGTACAACATTTTACTGCCTTTATGCTGATTTAATTAATAATAATAAACCTTTATTGATTTGCAGCTTCGTTTTCTTTTACTTACATCATTACTTTAAAAACATTTTTATTTAAAACTGTATTTATATTCAATTTACAGGTAATTTAAACTTTACTGTAGAAAATGCTGAAACAAAAAAGCTAACTTTCAAGGTGATTCACACACACGTGTGTATATATAGTCAAATTTGACTTTCTCTGCTAATTTTAATGGTGATCTTTACAGTAAATTGACATGTATTGTCCTATAAAATATCATAAATGTATAAGGCACAGTAAGCAATTAACAGGTTTTTAATCCTAGTGTTGTTATACTTTTCCATCAACATTACTGATATTTCTACCATGTGGGTTGACGTTATTATGGTGTGTGTACTGTGTAATTATCAGAAGAGACATTTTCTTCATTCACTTGTAGCATTTATTGAAAATACAAATTACAAAAGCAGCAACAAAACATTTACTAATAAATGGATGTGCGTGTTGTTTGTTGAGGAGCTGTGGCGGCAGGATGAAGCCCGTGGGTTTCACTCGGTTCACAATGTCCAGAAACAGCCGCTTGTTGTTGTTATTCATGAAGGTGACAGCGGTGCCTCTGTGGCCCAGCCGACCCGCTCGACCAATCTGAATGATTCCTTAAAGAAATGAGAAGCACCAGTGTATTCATGAAGCACGTCATACCTGATGAACATACTCATCCGTGTTAGCTGGCATGTCAAAGTTCACTACCAGCTTCACATTGACCAGGTCCAGTCCTCTACCGAGAATCCCAGTGCTGACCACCACTTCAAACTGGCCCTCGAGAAGACCCTAAAAACAGTATTTCATCCAGAATTGTTGATTTATTTAATATGAATAAATTCATATTTATTCATTGTTTTTTAACATTTTAATGCACAATAATTAAAAAAATATTAAATATAAAAAATACCAACAAATATATTCAATATAATATTTTAAAGATATTTTTTCATTACCTTTACAATTTTGTTGCGTTCCCACTGCAGCTTGTCCGAGTGGATCGCAACTGCGTTCAATCCCATGACCTTTTGCACAGCTTCACACAACAAATCAGCCCCAAGTTTGCAGTCCACGAACACAACTACTGGTGGCTGGTAAAGCTTTCTGTCCTGTGAGCACACACACACACACACACACACACAAGATCACAATGTAGATCATATTCTGATGAAAACAAACCCACAAATATGTGCCATTCATATTAAATTCACAGTGTAAAAAAAAAGAAGCAGTTTAATTCCAGTACTTACAATTCTGATATTTGATATTTAAATATTTAAAAAATATTAAATAAAAATGATTTAAAAAATAATTTGAGCAATAATATTTGTTCCCGGTTTTTGATGGACAATAGTTATAAAACATTCATTATAATATTAATACATAATATATTTATGTATTTATTTATTCATTTAATTTGACATGTATGAATTTTTGATGAACAATTATTCTAAAATATAATGTAATTTAATATAATATTTATAAACAGTTTATTTTTGTTTGATTATTTCTTCAATTTTTATGACTTCATATTTATCAACTGTTCATCTTTTTTTATGGACACTTAAAATGAAATTTTAAGTTTTATATTCATATAATATAATATTTATAAACAGTTTGTTTTTGTTTGATTATTTCTTCAATTTTTATGAATTCATATTTATCAACTGTTCATATATTTTGTATGGACACTTAAAAAGAAATGTAAAGTTTTATATTCATATTTCTAAATATGAACTTATTTATCAATTGTTCTTTCATATTAATGGACAATTATTCTACATTATTAAATATATTATTAATAAAGAATTGTGTTTATTTATTTACTTTTTCATATTCAATTTCATATTCATGAATGCATATTTAACATTTATGTTATTTCATATTTCTGATGGACAATTGTTCTAAAATATTTAATATAATATTAAATACAGACTCTCATATTTATTAGGTATTTAATATTGTTGGTGGACAATTGCTCTAAGATGTCAAATATATATTATAGTATTATTATACATTAAAATATAAATATACAATATTTATTTGTTTTAATTAACAATTTCTTGGGGGCAGTCATTTTATTTCCACGGCCTGTGATTTATAAATGCTCCATTTCCTGCTCTCGGTCTCTGGTGGTGAGTCCTGTTGCTAGTTCTCCTGGAGCAAAGCCATTTGAAGTCCCACCCATTTCCTCTGGAGACTGAGAGGAGGGCAAAGATTGCCCTATAGACTTCCACTCTAACTGCATTTCTGTCAACAAGCTAGTCGACAGAAGCTTTCAATCCAGATGATTTTGTAGTTAAATCTGAATGCTTTTAAATCAACTTCCTGTTGTCACTGATGAATCGTACATGACACCAAAATACAATAACACATGCAAGTGGTTTCTACAGTATACTTACATTTAAAATCTCAAAGAGCTTCTTTTTCTTTGACGGCTCCTCCACGCAGAGGACTGCCTGACGGACGTTGGTGCAGGGTTGGTTCTTCTGACCGATGGTAATGCTCACGGGGTCACGGGGTCACGGGTGAGAGGGCCGCTAGCTGTTCTGTTCCTGTGGGAATGGTGGCTGAAGTCAACAGCGTCTGATGCTCTTCAGGGACCTGTTGCTGGAATCCCATCTTCAGCATGCTATCTGCCTTTGGAGTTTTTGAGAATGATATTCATAATAACACTGGTTCAAATATGTATAAACATAAAAGAATGATACATAAATAAATGTATTAATCAATAATCGTATTGTACACTGTAAACCCGAACAGTACTATGGACATAAAAATGTTGAGTACAATACAATTAGAATATGTGAAATAGTTAATGCTACTTTAAACAATAACATTTTCTGAACGAGCAGTTTACTTTTATTTTTGTGGGGCTCATTATGGCGGACACTCGAGAGCGGCAGGATTCAACGCATGGAATACCTTGTAAGTAATCTAAACGTGTCAACGTTTTCTAAGCTGTTTTTTGTTATGTTTTTTGTAACCGACGGGAAGTTAACAAGACATTAGATTCAGTTAAATAATCAAATCTGACTGACTGAAAATACTGTAATATTGATGTACAAATACTGGAAATATAATAAATGAATATTTTCTAAACTTGTTTTTACAGGATTTCCATGATGCCATATACTTGCGTGAGGAGGACCCACAGGTCTTTAAGATGTGGAATGTAAGTATTCCTAGTATCAGGCTGCTAAAATTCAAGATTGTTCCTCTGTTAATTGTTTATTATTATTATTATTGATATAAATCTAGCAGTGCTCTAGTAATTATGTAATAGACCCCAGCTGCCACTTACCTATACAGTACCAATGAAAAGTTTGAAAACCTTACAATGAATGTTTTTTTGAAAATGTATTAATGTTTTTGAAAAAAAGTATCTTAGGCTCAACAAGGCTGCATTTAAATAACCAAAAATAAAGTTAAAAAAAAAACTTTTAATTTATTTTATAATGTAATTTATTCCTGTGATCAAAGCTAAATTTTCAGCATCATTACTCCAGGCTTTGGTGTCACATGATCCTTCAGAAATCATTCTAATGAGGATCAGTCTACTTAAAAGGATAGTTCACCCTAAAATAAAAATTTATCATTTATTCACCCTCAAGTTGTCATAAACCTGTACGAGTTTCTTGTATGTGACACACACACACACACAAAGATATTTTGAAGAATGTTGTTAACCAAACAATTTTGGTTCCCCATTGATTCCATATTATGAAGAAAATAATAATAATACTACTGAAGAAGTCAATGGGGACCCATAAAATGTTACCAACATTCTTCAAAATATCTTTTGTGTTCAGCAGAACAAAGAAACTCATACAGATTTAGAACAACTTAAGTGTGACATTTTTGGTGAACTATCCCTGTTAGAAAGATGTTTTAATATTATCAATGTTGAAAAAGTATTAGGGTTAATGTTGATGCATTAAATTGATTAAAAGTGACATTGAAGACATTTATATTTCTATTTAATCAATTTAATAAACAAACTTAAATACAAAATAAATGCTGTTCATTAAACTTTATCAAAGAATCCAGAAAAAA
>NW_015505348.1:1043231-1046431 GCF_001515645.1 Sinocyclocheilus grahami | reverse complement strand
GAGTCACAAGGTTTTAAAAATTGTAAGGCTGAATAAATCAATTCTTTAGCTAATGTTGTATTTGTATTTTTTTTTTTTGATATGCTGAACTTCAGCATGATCAATTAATTTGCCTATGAGTCATGCATAAGAGTTTGTGCGTGTGTGTGTGTTATAGAATTTCTATGAAATTAAGTATTATTGCATCAAAATAATTGAGTCTGGATAAACTAAAAACATTACTTAGGGTAAACAGTACTTTTAAGTATAGTGTACTCAAATATTAAAATTAAAGAGAAACTTTTAAGTTTGGATTAATTGTAATTTATAACTATTGTTTACTTAAAATTTATTAGGTAATCGGTGTCCACAAAAATGGAGTATTCTGAACTTATCGGGTTTTACAGTGTATTAGCCCTACAGTTACAGCATGAAATATGATTTAAACCTTGCTATTAGAATAATTATTTAAACCTTACTATTAACATTTTTACATAACATTTATTTATTTTATCTCACAATTCGGACTTTTTTTTCTCGCAAATGCAAGTTTATACCTCCTAATTCGGACTTTATAACTCGACTTAACTCAAAAATAGTGAGTTTGTCAAATCTGAGGGGGAAAAAGACAGAGGAGCCGAGGGGAAATGTCAGAATTCTGAAATATAAAATCAAATTGACCTTTTTTTTAAAAATTCTTTTATTCCATGGCTCCATAGACCAGAGGTTCCCAACCCTGGTCCTGGAGGCACCCCAACACTGCACATTTTGCATGTCTCCTTTCTCTGACATACACCAATGTCAGGTCTTGGAGTCTCTACTAATGAGCTGATGACCTGAATCAGGTGTGTTTGATTAAGGAGACGTGCAAAAATGTGCAGGGGGTGCCTCCAGGACCAGGGTTGGGAACCACTGCCATAGACTGCAGCTTGAAAACCCTCATTTTCTGCCTCCAGATAGGCTCCGCCCACAAAAAACATCGCCCCTGTTTCGGATCTGTAAGACTATCGCACTCTCTAACGTCAGTTTCGTTGAATAACTGTGCTTATCGCTGGGTGACAAGCTCTTGTAATATGCGGAGAACATTTTGAAAATGACATGTAATCAATATAATTTATAATCTTTTGAAACCTAACTATTTTGTACCGTATCCGTGAAATTCTCTAGCTGTAAAGGCCATCGCTCCCGGGTTTTCTGCAACCATGATGCGCGCGCATCCTGAATGTTTACAAACCGATAATTGGTCTATTTCATCTCTCAAAAGTAAGTATTTATGCCAGTGAACATATCAGTGCCGTCAGAATGAAAAGTCCTTGTGTCATTAGCCAGGTTTCCATCCAAAGTTGCGAATTTAACTTATGCGCAAAATTGGAATATCGCACAAAATATTTGCGAACAAGCACCGTTTCCATCCAACGAGTCAAAGAGAACAAAATCACCACTTCCTAATAAACTGGCACTATAATCACTAAGAAAAGTAGGAGAAGCCACTGAATGTAATACTTTTCCTGTAGAATAAATAGCTTGTAACGTTACCTCAGAACGAGCAGACGAAACACAATGAATGCGGTTAGCTATTGTTTCGGAGGTGGATGCTGCTGGTTGGGAACACAGTCGTTTAACAGTTCTGGGAGGCAATTATACAGAAATACTTTGATGACAGACTTTGCTCGGGCATTTCCGAATGACCATATAACAACATTTCAGATGCTGTGGAACGAGATCGGTCCGCTGGTTAGTCCGGGTTTGCCGTCCCATAGCGCAAAGTCACATTACTTTTGTGATGCACTTGGAGGAATTTATTCATAAAATGCATTTCCATCTCCCATTATTCGCATTAACCCTTTTTCGCACAAGTCAAAAACCACCTCAAGCGAGCGTAATTTGTTTTTTGCGAATTAAGGCATTTTTATTCGAAATTCAGCGTTTCCATCTCTCGATTCTGATGCGATACTTCAAAATAAAAGCCGGGTGATGGAAACTTGACAATTGTTCACAAACAAGATAGTCAAAATGCTTAGTCATGTTGTCAGTATAACAGTGCACTCTGTTAGTATTACCTGCTGCAAACTATGAAAACAGTTTGGATGATAGTTACTATTGAAATGCAGAAGGCTGCGCTTATGTATGCCATATCTCCATTTCAAAAGTACAAATTTACACATTACTGTATGTGGGATATTGATTGAAAGAGACTGGATAGGATTCACATTACACTTTACTAGTGGTCTGACAAAAAAAATACATTACAGCGGCATTGTGATATAGAAAAGAAAAAAGAAATATGGGCACAAAGGCGAAAATGAAAAATTAGAAAGTCCATTGTCAGAATTTGTAGCTTGTGTTGTCCTCTGTCTATATATGCTTTCCAATCGAAGGTTCATGAGAGGTACCTTTGAGCTATTTCAGAGAACTGGTTTATCATTATATTCTCTTCATTAGTGAAAGTCAAGATTCATTCACCTGCACAATTCATGGCAAATTTACATAAAGTCTAATAGAAATGTGTAGAAAATTTGATTGATAGTTTGACAACTCAAACATTTTGCATTGAATGGCTTATACGATGAACTAAAGACTAGATGTTTTGAGAGGTAAGACTATTGCACAGAGAACTATACAATTTGAGCAACATGACAATAGCAACTGATAATGTAGGAAACCGCAGAGAAAGGTACATAATCAATTGCATGAATGTACCAAAGCAATCGTAACTTGCTCAAAAGAATGAGAAACTGCTTTTATGATGTGCACAAGTGACTAGATGATGTGGAGGTTGAACGAGTAGTTTTGAGAATTTCATTTCTGATCTGAGAAATGCACCAAAGCGACTGAGAAAAACTGTAATTATATTATTATATTGGTTAATAATATATAATTGAGAAATTAATATTCAGAATAAAAAAATACATATATTTATGTATATTTTCATGTATATTCGGCAAAAATGAAAGGTAACTAAGATAACTGTTTACCTTTATTGACAAAAAAAATCTTTGTGAAATTAATCTATTTTACTTATTTTATCTGCTTATAAATAAATAAATATTTTTGAGTTCAGTACATTGAGGAACTAATGGTAAATAATTTTATAATGGAGAATCTAGATAGATAGATAGATAGACAGACATAGATAGATAGATAGATAGACAGACAGACAGACATAGATAGATAGACAGACAGACATAGATAGATAGACAGAGATAGACAGAAATAGATAG
>NW_015505348.1:1018116-1042411 GCF_001515645.1 Sinocyclocheilus grahami | reverse complement strand
AGACAGACAGACAGAGATAGATAGATAGATAGACAGACAGACATAGATAGACAGACAGACAGACAGACAGACATAGATAGATAGACAGACAGAGATAGATAGATAGATAGACAGACAGACATAGATAGATAGACAGACAGACAGACATAGATAGATAGACAGACAGACATAGATAGATAGACAGAGATAGACAGACAGACATAGATAGATAGACAGACAGACAGAGATAGATTGACAGACAGACAGACAGAGATAGATTGATAGATAGATAGATAGACAGACAGACATAGATAGATAGACAGACAGACATAGATAGATAGACAGACAGACAGACAGAGATAGATAGATAGATAGACAGACAGACAGACATAGATAGATAGACAGACAGACAGACAGACAGACATAGATAGACAGACAGACAGACAGACAGACATAGATAGATAGATAGACATAGACAGACAGACAGACATAGATAGACAGACAGACATAGATAGATAGACAGACAGACAGAATGACAGATAGATAGATAGATGTCACCGGATCATATTTCTAGCACAGTCCCAATTTCTGCCAGTTTGCGTGTTGTTGGCGTGTTGGGCGGAGCGCGCATGCGCAGAGGGCTCACTCTCACACACCGCTGCAGGGAGACCGCAGGACACTGGATAAATAGAGGGAGAATAACCGTAAATATCCAGATGGGAATATGTGGCTAGAGTATGGCGACGTCCTGAAGAAGACAAAGACTTTTTAGACAGCGACACCTCCTAACTCGGGACATGAAGGATCGTTAAGGAGAAAAACTGGGGTACCAGAATGGATGAAGCTCTATGGGCAGAACCCCACTTTTATTACCGGATCGGCCCGAAATAGATGTGAAAATAAGCCCGACCGTGTGTTTGAACAGCGACCTGACACATGTATGTTACAAAATCTGATCTATGTATGAGAGAAAAAAGCAAAAGTCCGATTTGATGCGTTGAATTCCCTCGGAGAGATGTCATCGTTGTAAGTGCTGGACGTGAATATGGGAGATCTGACCGACTCCAGAGATCCGAAAAACACTTTCATTGTTCCTGCCATCAAGTCCTTTGATCATTATGATTTTAACAGAGCTAAAATCAGAGCCAGCCTCACATGGCTGGTGGCCAAAGCCTTTGGTGCAGGTAGGTGGCGTGTTTCTCTTTCTCCACCATCATCTTTGTCTCTTGATTTGATTTCCAATGTGTTGCAGTGAATACATTTGGTATAATCTATAAATAGAGAAAAATATGTACATGTGAAAATAGAATTTTAAATACGAATGCATTTTATAATGTAATATTCAGTGTTAATAAATGCATTTTGCTCATACATACCCCTAAAAGAAGGATTTTGTAGTAAATCATGTTACATAATGTAAATATTCAACAGTATGTAACTTCATAAACAATCACATGTTAAGTGACTGTTTATTAATTGTATCCTCTACTTAATGCTGTAATGTAAAATGTTATCCAACACTAACAAAACAAGTACTGCATGGTTTGTAGATATGTACCATTGTAGTACCTAGAAGTACCATGTAAATACCACGGTAAATGTATGCTAATCATTCAGTGTTGTTAGCATGTATTGTTAGCATGCCCTAATGGTTAGCCTACCATCCAATTAATGTATCATTTTATAAACGATACACTTTACACAATGTTTTTTCCATTTATATGTTGAAACAGCAGTCCCTTGTGAAAAAGAAGTACACTTTAGCGAATTTTGCTAAAAGTACTTATTACAAAAAAACATTTTAAAAGAATATACGTAAGTGTGAACTGACTAATGTTTTCAGACATTTAACTGCATGCTATTTGCGATTTAATTAAATGTATTATAGTTTAAATTGATATGCAATGCAATTTTGTTGAACTTCCTTTGAGATATGGCTAAATTACACTACTGAGTGTACTGACAAGCATTTATGGTAAACTCAAATATATTTTAATGTCATTTCTGTTGAAGCTTGTATATTATGTATTTAAATATATTTTCAATTACATATTTGTAATTATGAAGTTGCAATTTAGTACATTTAAAATATATAAACTTAATTATAATTTGAGTGTTTTATTCACTATTACATTTTAAGGATTTTAAATGTGCTTTAATGTGTTAGTCAACACATTACAATTAAAGCATGACAAAAGATGATTAAAACATAATGATTTAACAAGTAAAACTTTTAATTTGACATTATTACAAAATTTTAAAAGTGTACTTACTGTAAGTGTGTTTTGAAACAGTCAGGAAAGTGCACTTAAGTGGCCTTTTATTTCATTAATATTACATCTGCAAGTCCAGTTTAAAAAACATATATACTTCTAAGATTTTAAGTGCACTACAAGTACACCAATACATTGAAGCACACTTTTTTCACGAGGGGATTGACTTGATATCAGAATATCAATTAACAAGAACCAAAGTTGTGATCTATGAGCCACATAGTTCAAAAGTGTTCATTGACACTGTGGTGAACAATGTGACAAAATGAATCATCTCCTAATTTCATCTTCACAGCTCACATTGTGCCCTGAATCTGACCTTATGGTCATAAATATAGTTACATATTCATGTTCAGTCATATCGCTTGACATGTGTATTGACACTGAAATCCGGATTTATTTGATAGCTAGCGTTGAGCTATATGCTGTTCAGTTTAACAGCACAGACCCATTGTGATGGGCTAACTGATGACCACCGGCCAGCTGGTCTCCTTTAGGTCCTCTTGTCTCATTAAAATGCGCAGTCGGGTCTTCAGGCCCATGCACAACACAAATGACAACTCTTGCTGTCAGAGCGGTTATTGTTTAGCATCTTTGATTTAAAGTGACCTTAAATTCAATGAGCAAGTCACTGAACTCCAGGGTGAGGATATGGTAATGTTCAGTAGGCTGAGTGACAGGCCTTAAGGGTGTTATTGACTTGTTTGTTGACTTTTTTTGAGGTGTAACCTTATGACAGAACAACTGATAAAAGCCTGCGTTTCTCCATGCGAAGAATTATTAAATCAACACATTTTAGTAATATTTAAAACACAATGTACACTCTTAAAAATAAAGGTGCTTCACGATGCCATAGAAGAACCTTTTTGTCTAAATGGTTGCATAAAGAACCTTTAACATCTGAAGAACCTTTCTGTTTCACAAAAGGTTCTTTGTGGCGAAAGAAGGTTCTTCAGATTGTAAAAACGTAAGAAAGAGATGGTTCTTTAAAGAACCTTTGACTGAATGGTTCTTTGTGGAACCAAAAATGGTTCTTCTATGGCATCGCTTGAAGAACCTTTTGAAGCACCTTTATTTTTAAGAGTGTAGCAGGCTTTAAAAATATATAAGGAGGATGATGCCAACAGACTACTTAAAATGAAATACAAGCATGTATGAAAAAAGAGTGGTCAGCTTAAAGTCCATAAAATCCTTTCCATTGATCCATTTTGGTCAGTTGGGAAAGAGAGATAATGAATTGGTCATTCAATGGTATGCACTCTATTTTCGGGTTCATCTCTTCAATGCATTCTTACTTGACAGCACATTGCTTTCTGAAAACTGACCGAGGATTTATTACTTATTTATTGTGAAAATGAATGCGTGAAATAAACTTCAAAGTGAGGAAAAGATGAACTGCCAGCTCTCATTCAAATAGCTCATTCGAGAGCTGTAACATCACCAAACACACTAAATAAAAGGCACAGATACATTTCACATTTAATATAAGTTATTGAATAGTTAATTTAAGTGAAAAAGTTGTTGTAATATGTTTTGTAGCTTAATAAATAAATAAATACTGATAAAGCTGTATAAATATAAAAATCTATTAATTAGCAATTTAAGCATGGCTTTTAATTATATTGTATGTGATTATATATATATTTTTTGTATTATCCCAGAAAAAATAATAATAATAATTTAGGTGAGTCATTGTTATTGGTGTTACTGGCCTTTATACATAGTGCGTAGTAAAAATATAATTAAATACATTTTTAAATACAAAATGTAAAATATTGTATTTATGTTGTTTCCACATTCATTTAGAGATTCTGTGTGAAAATATGTATTATTTAGTTGTTTTTTTTTCGTAAACATATCATATATATTTAGTAATATATATTTAGCATTTTATTTTTATAAGGCAAAGGTTATATGCGAAACATTCAAATGTAATTTTTCGGGGGGGAAATTAAAAAAAAATTTAAATTTTTTTTATAACATATGTAAATTATATTTATGTCTAAAAAAACTGTCTGTATAGTGTGTTTATTTTCATACACACACACACAGTATATATATATATATATATATATATATATATATATATATATATATATATATAAATACAGTAAATAACAACATATATATACGACATATATTTAAAAAAAATAGTAAAATACAATATATATTTAAAAACAGACAATAGTTTTTTTTCTACACGTTTAAAAAACTTAATTACATCAAAAAATGCCACGCGAAAACGTCTGAATTTTGAAGACGCTAATGAATCATTTTATCTTATTCACTTTTAATTCACTTCACAGATGAAATCAACTGAAATGCACATTTTCAACTCATTTGCAGAAATGAATTACAATGTCTATTAAAAACATTGGAATCACTTCATTTTATATCGCTTACAAAAACATAGTGAATCATCATCATGATATTGGACATATTGTCAGGCTGTAAAGCACAGAATCTCAGCACCTGTGTAGTTCCTCTCTCTCTCCATCTGTCTTTGATGAGGCTCGTGAGGAGCTCTTGGATACACACGTATGGCAGGGGAATCGATCAGCCTCCAAATTGTTGCCATGGCAACCGCAGCCCGACACTCATATTTTTTTACTTCCACCGTCAACGCCTTGTAGCTTTGATACCATCTATTGTTTTATCATATAGACCCATTTTAAAAGCTTTCGTGAAATCTATGAATTAACATTAAAGGTAGTTTGTCGTTTTTTGCGTATTGTCGACATCTCTTGTAAGACATTCATTGGTACGGAATGCTTCAAATCTGCTTTGCCGTTACCACAATCAGGTTTAACACAGAAAATTGAAAGCATGTGCAGGTAATAAGGATACAAGCGTTCTCCCAAACTCTCACCCGTCTCCATAAATAGCTAAACATCTCATTCTCCATGGATACGGTGACCTCATTCGGATCTGTGAACCCATTTATTCTGTCAGCGTGTTAACTCGTGTTAATGATATTTTTGATTTTGTAGCCGTGTGGTAGACACCGTCTCGCTTCCTTTAAGGGCTTTCTCCTTTCCTTCATCTTCCCGGGTGAGAGTAAATTACACTTGCACAGAGGATCGGAAAACACCGGGCTTTAGCTATATTTAGCTGTCCTGAAGATGAAAAGTACTTTGATCTTCGCAATTCAGGAAAAAAAAAATCTCTCCAGCTCAGCTGTCTGCTATGACATAACAGAGTGAAGGCATCTTGATATGAAAGTAATCAGTCCCACCTGGATTTCACAATATTTTTGTGGCTTTTGGTGATCAAATCTTATAGACCTAGTTACTTTGTCATTTAATAAAATTTTTGTTATTAAAAATAAGCAAATTCTTTTTCGTGTCTTATTTTCTCATTTGTGCATGTTTCATTGTTAAACATTAGTAGTACTGTGCTTTTTGGGCAATTATTCTGTGGTTAAATTGCTAATAATGCAACAACAACAAAAAACGGACATTTTGCCGATTCGACGATTGCAGAATTGTAAAAACTAGAGGGAATGATTGATATGATGAATCTTATATATTTATGTTTAAATACCTATGCTAATAAGCCGATAATTATATATATGTTAAGGCCAATGACCGATAAATAGCCGATATTACAATTCTGTACTATTTTGTGTAAATAAATACAATTGCCAAAAAAGCCCAGTCTTTTTACATACTACAAAATGTGTATTTTGTGTGTTGTTTTTTTTATTCATTCATGTTTCTTTGTTACACAAACATGTCAATAATGTTTTGCGCTTTTTGCAATTATTTTATGATTGCGAATAATGCAGCATTGCAAAAAAAATGACATTTTGTAGATTTTGCATTGTATTCCATGATCGCAGAACTGCGAAATCTGGAGGGACTGATTAATACGATGAATATTATGCATTTATGATTAATACCAATGCTAATAAGTGCTAAGTATTTTTATGTTATGGCCACTAACCGATAAATAGCCGATATTACAATTCTATAACAAATTAAACACTAAAAACTAAAATCACTTTTTAAATGTTACAAGTGAATTTTGAACCTTTTTTCTTCATTCATGTATGTGTCTTTATTACACAAACATGTCAATAACTTAGTACTGCATTTTTTGCAGTTATTTTGCAGTTAATGGCAAATTATGCAAATAATTGCAAAAAAGTGACATTTTATAGATTTTTTTATCTGATAGTTTCGTGAATGCAGAATTGCAAAAACTAGAGGGACTGATTATTATGACGAATCATATATATTTATGATTAAATAGCAATGCTAATGAGCTGATAATTATTTCTATATTAAGTCCAATGACTGATAAATAGCCAATATTGCAATTCTATACTATTTTAAGATAAGACAAACCGTTATTCGTCCCACAATGGGGAAATTTCCATGGTACAGCAGCAAAAATAAGTGCAAATTTTATCTAAATAATGCCTTTTTAAATGCTACAAAATGTGAAATTTGTTCGTGTTTTCTCATTCATGCATGTTTCGTTGTTACACAAACATGTCAATGGTGATAATCTGAAAACAGTTTTTATGTTATGGCCAATAACAAATAAATAGCTGATATTATGATTGAAAAAAAAAAAACCTACTAAAAACTAAAATCTTTTTAAATGCTAAAGTGAATTAAGGCATCACAATATTATAATGTACACTATGAAATTGGATATTCGTTACAAAATGGCTAACATTACTTGTGGTTCTGTCATCCTGCAGACAGTGTTCCAGACGACCTGAGCGAGCCCTTCTACAGGGACCAGTATGAGCAGGAGCACCTGAAGCCTCCGGTGGTGGGCCTGCTGCTGTCAGCTGAGCTGTACTGCAGAGCAGGAAGTCTGATTCTGAAGAGCGATGCTGTTAAACCTCTGCTGGGTCATGACGCCGTCATCCAGGCTCTGGCTCAGAAGGGCCTGTACGTCACCGACCAGGAGAGACTGGTGACCGAGAGAGACCTGCAGAAGAAACCCATTCAGATGGTGAGAGAACATGCTCTTTTACATGTTTCATTGAAACGCTGATTGTATTTCAGTGATCTTGGCACAGGTGGATCTTGGATATTATTGTAATGTGGTGTTTGGGTTTTGTTTCATGTTCATGTTTTCATGTCTTTTATTTTGTAATGGTTTCACCCTGTTAGTGTCATGCTTCCCTTGCCCTCATGTATCTCTGCCTTGTGTATGTGTCATGTTCTGATTGGTTGTCTTAGTCATGTGTCTTGTTTCCCATTGGTTTGTTCATGTCATGTGACCCTTCTTGTTTGATATAAGTAGCCATCATGTTCCCATTGTACTTTGTTGTGTATTGAAGTTGTAACCCGCTGTCGGTGAGTCTAGTCTGTTTATGCCTCGTCAAGTCTGTTTATGCCTAGTTAAGTCTGTTCATGCCTCGTCAAGTCAGTTCAAGTCAAGTCTTCGTTTATTGTTTGGATGTTTGGATCACTTTCTAAATAAACTGCACTTGGGTTCTTCACTACACTCGCCTTCAGTGGATTGACTCGTTACAATTATGCATAAATGGCAAAAAACACAATCTGATTTTATGACATCCAATTCAGGCCACTTTCAAATGTGGTTAAATCTGTTACTTATCTGACCAATGACTTCAGATAAATCCCACTCTTGAACAGCTCACTAAAACAAACTGTGATTGGTCAATTTACATGTTGGTCAGACAGTGACCCTTTATATTTATTATTCTGCTATAATTAAAGGTACCTGTAGGGATGCATTGATATTAAACATTTTGGCTGATACCGATAAGCCTATGAATTATTCATTTATAAATTACCAATATTAAAATTAAATATATGTAATATTGACAGTGGCCTTTAGCTCATCTGTTTTTTGGTCTCTTGTTTCTCATTTTCCTCTTGACAATACCCCGTTTGCTGGCCTGTCAAACACACCAACACCATGGTCATTTAACCAGCTTTTGGCAGTGTGGGCAGGTCATCAGCATCTTCAAAAAGTTGGTCAGCAGAAGGAAGCATGAAGTGCTCCAAAATTTCTTGGTAAACGGGTGCAGTGACATTGGTTTTCAAAAAACACAATGGACCAACACCAGCAGATGACATTGCACCCCAAATCATCACAGACTGTGGAAACTTAACACTGGACTTCAAGCAACTTGGGCTATGAACTTCTCCACCCTTCCTCCAGACTCTAGGACCTTGGTTTCCTAATGAAATACAAAACTTGCTCTAATCTGAAAAGAGGACTTTTGACCACTGGGCAACAGTACAGTTCTTCTCCTTAGCCCAGCTAAGATGCCTCTTAACAAGAGGAATACGACAACTGTAGCCAAATTCCTTGACACGTCTGTGTGTGGTGGCTCTTGATGCCTTGACCCCAGCCTCAGTCCATTCCTTGTGAAGTTCACTCAAATTCTTGAATCGATTTTGCTTGACAATCCTCATAAGGCTGCGGTTCTCTCGGTTGGTTGTGCATCTTTTTCTTCCACACTTTTTCCTTCCACTCAACTTTCTGTTAACATGCTTGGATACAGCACTCTGTGAACAGCCAGCTTCTTTGGCAATGAATGTTTGTGGCTTACCCTCCTTGTGAAGGGTGTCAATGATTGTCTTCTGGACAACTGTCAGATCAGCAGTCTTCCCCATGATTGTGTAGCCCAGTGAACCAAACTGAGAGACCATTTTGAAGGCTCAGGAAACCTTTGCAGGTGTTTTGAGTTGATTAGCTGATTGGTATGTCACCATATTCTAATTTGATGAGATAGTGAATTGGTGGGTTTTTGTTAAATGTGAGCCAAAATCATCACAATTAAAAGAACCAAAGACTTAAACTACTTCAGTCTGTGTGCATTGAATTTATTTAATACACGAGTTACTGAATTACTGAAATGAACTTTTCCACGACATTCTAATTTATTGAGATGCACCTGTATATATACAATTGCAACTATTGTCCAATTTTTTTTTTAGTTTGTGTTGTTGTTTTATTTTTATTTATTTATTTATTTTAGTTACTATTTATTTTATTGCAATATTATTTAAGAAAACAGAAATTATTTTTAATAGTTTTAGTTACCGATAACAACACTGCTTTAAGTGCGCGATAGATGATGACAGAGCTAATCTAAATGTAAAAATAGAAGAAATACGCATGAACAATTAAATGAATCAATTAAATATCGACCAGTATCCAATATCCTGCAGATATATCCTTCACCCCTGGGAATACATCACATTACAGAAGTAAAATGTGTTGTTTTGTGTTGTCTTTAAACCAAAAGCAGGCCCAAGATCAGGATTGGATAGACCTCTCATAATTCTCTCTCAGTTTTATGTCCTTTATCTTGTCAGTGTGTTCACATTGTTTAATTGAAGATGTATTTCAGGCTCATAGCCTCTGCTTTAAAGATATAAAGAGTTCTGATGTTGTGTGAGCGACTTCCTGTTGATATTTAATTACAGCGCTGCTGTTTGCTGTGCCTCTGGCTTCCTCATCCTTAACCGAACACATATCATCACAAACTATCTCTGCGCTGTGTTAATAACCATTTTGCATAGTGCCAATAATGATTCTAGTAACTCCATTCTGTGCTTCCCATGACGAATTGATTATTTTAATTATATTAAATGATCACGTCACACTGCTGGTAGTTATTTCTCTACAAGTCACCAAGCTATTGTATCTGCATGTAGCCGACCGCATAGCTGCGCTCATTTACGGCTTGATCTCTACGAACCAATGAACATTTCAGCACCTCAAACTCAGAGCCCACAAATCCTCATTAGCGTCAGAAAGCCGTCCATCTGTCTGCTCTGCTACAGTAAGCTGCCTGACTACAAGATCTGTCAGTCTTCTTGTGCTCCACTTTAACCTGTTTAGCCTGGCGCTCTGGGGAGCGAGTTTTTCGGCTTTGTGGCTTTACCCGTTTTGAGAAAATACTGCAGTCATTACATTATAAATTGAGTGTAGAAAGGTTTTACACTTTTGTTGAGTTATTATTGCTAGATTTCGACTGATCGGAGCTTTTCAACTAATAACCCTGAAGCTAAACCCTCATCTAGGGGTGGGCGATATACCGGTAGACATGATTAACCGGTAGAAATTTGTCAACCGGTAGAGAATTTGGACCATCGTTTCTATCGCGGTTCCACGCTCACGTGACGTTGCTGTGCTACGTGGTCACGAAACCTTATCTTTTGCACGTCTTTAAGCATTGCAGTTAAAAAACAAGTGATTTTAAGCCATTGAAAGAGAGCTCATTTCACTATATGTACAAGAGTTTCTAAAAGCTGTCAGGGAGGCATGCACGCGAAAACAATGCTCATAGTGTGCGGGAGTATTAAACGTAGTTATTTTTGCCGTTTTTATAGCCGCTTCAAAGGCCTTGACCAGGTAAATACACACACTTTTATGTGTCAAAATGCCGGTCTTTGCAAGTATCCTCGTAAACACAGTAATTTAGGTCTTAAAGTGTTATGAAACCCTAAAACACATTTTTTGAGATGTTAACATATATGAACAGGTTGCACATCATTGAAAACAACTTTAGCACTCATTATGTCTATTATTAAAGGGTTAGTTCACCCAAAAATGAAAAGTAGGCTGTGTTTTACTCACCCCCGAGGCATCCTAAGTGTATATGACTTTCTTCTTTCAGACGAATCCAGTCGGAGTTATATAAAAAATTGTCTTTGATCTTTCAAGCTGTTTAATGCCACTCAGCGGGTGTTGCATTGCTTCAGTTCAAAAGAACTTAAATAAAAATCACCCATCCATAAAGAAAAGTCTCTCACACGGCTCCGGGGGGTGAACAAAGGCCTTCTGTAGCGAATCAATGTCTTTTTGTAAGAAAAATATCCATATTCAAAATGTAATAATCACTTGAATCTAGCTTGCGCTCACTGTTGTAAACGGAGGCAGTTCCGGGTGGATGACGTATGAGGTCGGCTTTGCGCATGCGCCGCTCAGAAGTGACGCACGAACCGAACACATATCATCACAAACTATCTCTGCGCTGTGTTAATAACCATTTTGCATAGTGCCAATAATGATTCTAGTAACTCCATTCTGTGCTTCCCATGACGAATTGATTATTTTAATTATATTAAATGATCACGTCACACTGCTGGTAGTTATTTCTCTACAAGTCACCAAGCTATTGTATCTGCATGTAGCCGACCGCATAGCTGCGCTCATTTACGGCTTGATCTCTACGAACCAATGAACATTTCAGCACCTCAAACTCAGAGCCCACAAATCCTCATTAGCGTCAGAAAGCCGTCCATCTGTCTGCTCTGCTACAGTAAGCTGCCTGACTACAAGATCTGTCAGTCTTCTTGTGCTCCACTTTAACCTGTTTAGCCTGGCGCTCTGGGGAGCGAGTTTTTCGGCTTTGTGGCTTTACCCGTTTTGAGAAAATACTGCAGTCATTACATTATAAATTGAGTGTAGAAAGGTTTTACACTTTTTGTTGTTATTTTATTTAAGTTATTTTGAACTGAAGCAATGCAACACCCGCTGAGTGGCATTAAACAGCTTGAAAGATCAAAGACAATGTTTAATATAACTCCGACTGGATTCGTCTGAAAGAAGAAAGTCATATACACCTAGGATGCCTCGGGGGTGAGTAAAACACAGCCTAATTTTCTTTTTTGGGTGAACTAACCCTTTAGGGTAAAAGTGGTTCTTTTTTCACTTTTTGGAGCAATTTTCGTTCTTCCAGTTCAAAAAGCAAAGTTGAACCAATGTATATTCGTTAATTTGCAGTGGTGATTGGCTCCCGAGTTCTCAGTATTATTCATGGGAATTAAATCTTATGATCCAATCACTGCGCTGTATTATGCATGAGGTTATCTTACAGCAGAGAATTCAAATTAGATGAAAGAGTTTCCACACTGTCCATTCATTTCTGTAAACATGACCGTAACAATATTTACTATGTAACAACACGTGGAGCACGCATGCATGAGAGCGCGGTTTCTGCGTGGTACGCCACGATGAGTTTAATAACACTCGCTGCGTGGATCATAGTTCATATCCAGACCAGAGCAAGCGTGTTTCAAGTTTATGTGAACATATTTCATATTCTCTCTTGCTCCAAACATGAACCGGCACTGTGTATGCACACATACACATACACATCATGTCTTCCTCAAGTGAAATACAATCAAATAAGGGCACTGAAGCTGATACAGCGGTACATCTGATCATGAACGTGATGACACAACAGATTATTGTGATACACAGCAAACAATGATATATAGACCGAAAATTCAAAGAAGAGTAAACAGAAAGTAACTGCCTTTATTCTGTCTGTTTTAAAGATATTTTAATATTCATTTGTCTGTATAATGAGTGGGTTGTAGGTCTGTGTTTTATTGGTTGCTTTCTCCCCTCTTCCCACCCTCTTCACTCCCATTTTTCCAGTTTTAAACACCCATTTCTGGATTCTTTTTCAGATCTAAGGTGTGAAAGACCAGGGGGGTTTCATGACACTTTAAGTGAAAGCAAACAGCTGAGAAAGAAAACACATGTGTAAGAGTACATTGGATCCGGGCAGCTCTTAAAGTGACAGCAGTCTGATATTCCTGCTGTCTGTCATTCATGTTAATCCAACAACAAAAGAGAGAAAATCTCCCACTGCTCTTGACTAAATCACTTTTGTAACTTTAATAAGAAGAAATATATATTTAATTTACACAATTTGCACAGTTTGTTCCACTGTAGTTTTTGTCCTATTGCTTGTAATTATTATTATTTAATCGCTGACTGTTTACTTGTCTTCAGTGAGTTTGAGTTTTTTTTTGTTTGTTTTTTTATTTAGGTTAGTATTCGTTTTTTGTGATATTGACACTGTTGACACGAATTATGAAATTGCTAATCATAAACACATTATTTAAAGCAAAAATAACTATATCAATGTATAGTTACCATGAAATAGAATTATTCATATCATGATATAAGATTTTGATCATATCACTCACACCTACCCTCATCAATGAAACACTATTTTCAAACCCCCCCACCAGGGGGGTTTCATGACACTTTAAGTGAAAGCAAACAGCTGAGAAAGAAAACACATGTGTAAGAGTACATTGGATCCGGGCAGCTCTTAAAGTGACAGCAGTCTGATATTCCTGCTGTCTGTCATTCATGTTAATCCAACAACAAAAGAGAGAAAATCTCCCACTGCTCTTGACTAAATCACTTTTGTAACTTTAATAAGAAGAAATATATATTTAATTTACACAATTTGCACAGTTTGTTCCACTGTAGTTTTTGTCCTATTGCTTGTAATTATTATTATTTAATCGCTGACTGTTTACTTGTCTTCAGTGAGTTTGAGTTTTTTTTTTTTTGTTTTTTTTTTTAGGTTAGTATTCGTTTTTTGTGATATTGACACTGTTGACACGAATTATAAAATTGCTAATCATAAACACATTATTTAAAGCAAAAATAACTATATCAATGTATAGTTACCATGAAATAGAATTATTCATATCATGATATAAGATTTTGATCATATCACTCACACCTACCCTCATCAATGAAACACTATTTTCAAACCCCCCCTTTTTTTTTCCTTTTTTTTTTTTGAACATACCTTTGTTTGGCAAAATTTTCATACATTTATACATTTTACATACATTATATCAGTTACTGGTTATCGATATGGACCAAGATTTTTTTTTTTTTATATCATCCTCTGTATTAAAAATGCTACTTTTAGAGGCCATTTGCTTAGCTTATCTCTTGTTTGTTGGGATGAAGTTGATGGGACAGTGTTTTGGTTGTGATGACAGTGTCCTGCTGTTTTGCAGAAACTTCCTCACACATTAATAAGGTTTGACTGTACCAACTGAATGACTGCGGCGCTTTACCATCAATAATTCAGCTGGGCTTCTATTTTGGATGTGTGAGAGGCAAAAACCTGTCAGAGTTTCGTGAGGAGATCAGAGTTACATCTGCTTGTGCTTTCAAATGCTCTTGACAGTAAAGGGGTTTATCATACACTTTATTTTTATTTAAATCTGCTTATGAGAATTTTTTCGCTGAAAGAGAGTACCTGCTGTACCTTTAAGACTACTACATTTAATGTATATAAATGACCTCTCTTGTGATTGGACGGTGATATGTTAATGTGTTTGTAGCTCTGTCATAATAATGACATTCTTAGTTTGCATAAATGGGTTGGATGTTTTGGAAATGTAACTCTTTAATTCAAACGTGTAAGGAAAATCTTGTATGGAAAATGTCTTTATTGCTTTATCATCATCTCTCTCTCTCTCTCCTGAAGAATTGTACGTGCAGCTGCCGCCCACCCACACACAACCCCGCATTCATTCTACATTATAGACTCACTCAGAAATACATACATACGCAGCTCACACTCTCACCCACATAGTTACGCCACACTGAGAAAAAATGATCATAATAGCCTTTGTGTTCAGGGTTTAATTAATTTTATATCAGTCTGGTAATCAAACAGCACATATATGTAAAATTATTTAAATAATTTTAACAATATATTGAATTAATAGAAAATATGAATGTTTTAAAATAATTTTAAGCTCAACACATCTATATATATGTATATATATAGAGAGAGAGAGAGATTTGTACAATTATTTAAATTAGTTTTAATTATATAATTTATATGTATATATTTAATTCTCTAATATGTGTGTGTATATACAGTATACACACACACACACGTGTGTATGTTTTATATATATATATATACACACACAGTATATATATACAAATATATATTTTTGTAAAAAAAAATATTTAAACAATAATATAAAATATGACTTAATAATTTTGAGCACAATATATAGTTGTGTTCCAAATTATTCTTAAATATTTATAAATATAATCACCCTGGTGGTTGCAAATATGATTGGGAATAGAGATATTTTAATCATAACAATTTCCAGAGCTACCAATAATTGTGGCCATTGGCTATTAGAGAAAAATATTTATTTCATAATGTGATCCCCCCCCCACCCCCACCTTTTTTGTTTTTACTTCAATTAAGGGTTCGATTTTTTTCATTACAAAAAATTTTTAAACATTTAAAAAAAACTTTTTATGTGTGTGTGTATTAATTTGAGTACAGTGTATACATGGCAAAGTTCTGCAAGTTTTTTCGGTGTGTAATGATGAGATAGTGCCTTCATGTGGGTACAAACTGCTCAGTCCACAGAGTGTAAATTATAAATTATATTAAGTGTAAATTATAACACCAGAGATGCAAGTATGCAGCCTCTCAGTAACATGATGCTATATCTGGCCCTGGCAGACAAAAAGAGAGAAAGTCATATTTAGCCCTTTGGGCTCCTCAGGGATGGATGTTATTTACATACATGCTCAGCGGGGAACTGACAATGTGATGGCACTGAGAACATTTTTATTTCCGGAGAAAATGCAGTGACTACATTGCTTAAAGTTCACCGTCTCAACTTTGAGCAGTCCAAGAACTCATATTTCATACAGTATGTAGTTTACATACATCTGCATGGCATAAACCCGAACTAAAGTTCCGAGACACAGACTTCTGCATAATTCACAAATCAGCGCCGTATGCACACTTGACCTACTTCCTGTCTCTTGGCATCAGTGCTTGCCGATCGTGAATGGAGGCAGTACTTTTTGTTAGGTTCTTGTAAGTAATTAGATATGATTTGGGTAGATTCTGTGTAGTAATTGTTAGTATATTGACGCAGGCTTCCAGGGCACACATGGTGATTGGGTATTTCCTGCATTCACACTTTTTGAGATTCTTTCTTATTAATAAAATGGAAATCTCTACGAAAAGTTATTGTACATTTAATTCTTCTATAATATTAAATATTATATTGGGATGCTTTATGGTGAGTAAAATAATACATTTACATTTTTGGGTGAACTATTCCTTTCATTTTTGTGATTAGGTCCATGTATTTAGATTTTATTTGAGTAAATTTGATGCAGTAGTTGATACTATACTGACGCAGGCTTCAAGGGCACACATGTTGATTGGGTATTTCCTATTTTCTCACTTTTTGAGATTCTTCCTATTAAAATGAGAATCTCTACAAAAGATTGTTGTGATTTATTGGAGAAATGTACATTTAATTTCTCTATAATATTAAATATTATGTTTGGACGCTTGATTGTAAGTAAATGATAACTTTAAACTTTGGTTGAACTACTTTTTGTTATTAGGTTGTTGTATTTAGATTTGATTCAAGAACATTCTGTGCAGTAACTGTTATTGTATTAATGCAGGCTCCCAAGGCACATGTGGTGATTGGGTATTTCCTGCTTTCCTGCATTTTAACATTTTTCCTAATTAAATGTGAATCTTTTCAAAAGAGAATTGCGATTTACTGGGGCAATGTAATTGTAATTCCTCTATAATATTAAATATTATATTTGGATGCTTGATGAGGAGTAAATGAAAACTAATGTTCTTTTTTAGGGTGAACTATTAAGAACGTGTATGTTTTTGTAAGTTGTTACATTTACAGCAAGTAAATTCTGTGTTACAATTACTGACACAGGCTCCCTGGGTGCACATGGTGATTGGGTATTTCCTGCTTTCCTGCTTCTTGAGACTCTTCTCAAAATTGAACTTGCATTTCCTACAAGAGCACTTCTGATCAATGCATGTATGCTGTGCTAAGGTAACTGCTAAGCCATGGAACTATATTTTTATACTTCCAACTCCTGTTTATTCGGCTTTCTGTCAATATTCCCACATTAATCCTCACAAACTTGTCAATCAAATCCTAACGTGCTGCGTCGTCGGAAACAGTCACGGTCAGGCTGAAAGGCCATCCCGGCCTGACGCTCTCCTCTCCCCGCTGCTCGCACACGCTCTGTTGCCATAGCGATGCCCTGTAAAGGCGGGAGGCAGCGTGCTTGCAAGGTGGATCCATTAGTGCAAAGTGCGATTTCAATCCCAAAAAGCCAAGGTAAAAGTAATCTTCAAATTGAGGATTAAAAGGAAAGGTTGCACGAAGCTATATCAGCATTATTCAGGCCTTTTGCTTAGCTTGTGTCTTTCTTGGCTGGCAGCTATGATGTTTTTGTCCTCACCAATCAGAATCTGCAGATAAAATTGACCTCAACATGACAGGAAATCACTTTCTCTGATCTTAAACATTAAATTCTTAAAATATTTTTAAGCAATATTTAAAGTGCCTTTTGGCTTTCGAATGAGAATGTCTAAGCAGGTTGATCAAATGTGGTTTTGTGCGGTTTATTTCAGTCTTAGACTGCCCTAGAATGCCAAGGGAGCCCCAGAAGAGAATGTCTTCAGCCCAACTCCAACAAAAGACTGTTTACAAAGAGCTGTTTCTAACGTGTCAGTGCTGTTTTTGAGTGGTCATGGCTAGAATGTCTCATCAGCATTGTCCAGCTTTAAATTTAGGCCAAGGATGAGTGGGTTTCCTTAAATTGACTGTGGGAAAGGAATGATGTATGTATGACTTTAAATTGGGTATTTAATGAAACTGTGTATTTAATTGTTAAATTATGTCCCATCAGCATTACAGGCCAAATATTGGTTTAACTAGCTGTGGTAAAACAATATTTAATATATTAATGCTAGGAATGCATGATATTATTGAAATGCTATCGAAATCGTCCGATAATGGCTTAAAATGTAAATATCGGCATTGGCGGAATTGGCAAAAATTATGCCGATATGCCGTGCCGATAGCTCGCATGTGCTCAGGGTGTGCTAGTGATAAGATCACTTCAGCAGTGTCTCATTCTTGAAGCAAACTTTTGCCTGAATGGTGATTAGATTCACTGTTTTGAATCACCACATTTATTCTGAGAATACAATTACAGAACAACAAGTCTGGTGTGTGACAGAGTCAACAGTCACTAGTGCGTGCAGCAGCAGCAGCTTCCCCCGGGTCCTAATACCCATCCACAAGGCGTTATATTTACTTAGGGGGCGTTGTTGGCCTACTGGTAATAAAATTATTGTAAAATACACAAATATCATTAATATACTTGTGTTTCTGAATAAACAAAGCAGTATCGATGTCTTAAAATCACAAGTCTGTTTTGATTTAAATGTCAGAAGCTTTAGCTTACATGAATAAAAATCACAAACATGACACTTGTAAATTAAATAATTTGATATATACAGATTTATTCAGTAATATGTAATATATATTTTTAAATGGATTATGAAAACTTAAATACTAGGAGATCTAAATTATTTTTTTGAATTTTCCTTTAGACCAGTGATGGGCAAACTTGGCCCTTCCAGGCCATTTTCCTGTAGAGATTTGATCCAACCCTGATATGACTCACCTGCCTGTAGCCTTCTAGTAGTCTTGAAGACAATGATTAGCTGGTTCAGGTGTGTTTGATTAGGGTTGGAGCTAACCTCTGAAGGAAAGTGGCCTGGAAGGGCCAAGTTTGCCCACCCCTGCTTTAGAACATCTCTATTAATGTTAAATCCGCAAATAAAATGTTAAAGTTTCAACTGCATCTGTCAAAAATAAAGCAGATATTGATTTATGTTATTTTTAAGGCTTTCAATGTACTTTCATTGAAAAAGAACTTTAAAGGAATAGTCACCCAAAAATGAAAATTAGCCCATTATTTACTCACCCTCAAGCCATCCTAGGCATATAAGACTTCCTTCTTTCAGATGAATCCAATCTGAGTTATTTTAAAAACTGTCTTTGATCTTCCAAGCTGTTTAATGGCAGTCAGTGGGTGTTGCAGTTCATCAGTCCAAAAGAAGTGAAATAAAGCGCATCCATCCATAATAAAAAAACGTGTCTCACACAGCTCCGAGGGGTGAACAAAGGCCTTCTGTAGCGATTCGATGCGTTTTTGTAAAAAAAAATCCATAATTAAAACGTAATAATCACTTTAATGTTGCTTGCGCCAACAGTTGTACACGGAAGCAGCTCCGGGAGCATGACGTAGGTCAGGTCAGGTCAGCGTTGTGCATGCGCCAGTGAGTCTCGTGAAAACCAACGTTTGTTTACAGGATCAAAGAAAGCAAAGTTTTCTTACTTTAGCAAAGGAAAACCAGTCTCCTCTTGGCTTATATCAAAATCCTCTGACATTCTTCTTTACAAATCTGACAACGTGACTGTTGTTTTGTTTTGCTCTCTTGACTGCGTTTCCACGTACGTCACTTCTGAGCAGCGCATGCGCAACGCTGATCTCATACGTCATCAGCCCGGAGCTGCTTCCGTTTACAACAGTGAGTGCAAGCTAGATTAAAGTGATTATTACGTTTTGAATATGGATATTTTTCTTACAAAAACACATCGATTCGCTACAGAAGGCCATTGTTCACCCCCCGGAGCTGTGTGAGACACTTTTTTATTATGGATGGATGCGCTTTATTTCACTTCTTTTGGACTGATGCAACACCCACTGAGTGGCATTAAACAGCTTGGAAGATCAAGGACAATTTTTAATATAACTCTGACTGGATTCATCTGAAAGAAGAAAGTCATATACACCAAGGATGACTTGAGGGTGAGTAATTCATGGGCTAATTTTCATTTTTGGGTGAACTAACCCTTTAATAATGTTTATTAGTTCTAACAAATAAGTTTTTGCTCGAAACTAACCAGAATTAAAAATTATTTGTTTATAATTTCCGCACAGGAGAGACTTGTTGTTTCTAAACAAGGGGAAATATATATCGGTATCTGCATCAGCTATCGGCCAAAATGATTTGAAAAATATCGGCATATCAGATATCAACAAAATATAATATTGTGCATCCCTAATTAAAGCTAATTTTTAAGGCACCTGAATAGAATGGAATATAATAGAATGTTTTCTCACCAGGGCTGCACAAATTGGGGGGGGGGAATTTTATCTTCATTTTTTAATAATTGTTTTTACTCTTTTTTTTTAATATAATTTGTGAATTTCTTTCTTTCTTTCTTTCAAGCTCCAAATTTGCTGTTTGTTTGTAGGGATGCGCAGGTATTTTTATATAAGAAATGTTTCTTTCTTTGTTTCTTTTCAAGCACTAGGTTTGCTGTGTTTTTTTGTAGGGATGCACAGGGTTTTTTAATAAAAATTAATTATCTTTCTTTCTTTCAAGCTCCAGGTTTGCTATATGTTTGTTATAGGGTTGCACAGTTTGGCCAAATTGTTGTGATTATGTATAAATATAATTATACCATTTAAAAAAGTAAATTAAATCAAATTTAAAGTAAAATAGTCATAGTGATATATTTACAACATTTTTTGGCCAAACATGCAGCACATATGCAACTGCCAATCTTTGCATTTTGATAATCACACTAAGCAATGATTTTGGTTTTATTTCTGTTAATCGTACAGCCCTACCCAGATGTGAGTATTTCTGTGTGCGTTTGTGATGCTGTAAAGAGCAATGACTGCTGGGAGTGGAAACACAGGGCAGTGCTTTATGAGAAATTCATTACAGCACAGTTTCTCCTTTCTGCAAGGACGGATAAATATGAAAAAGTTGCAAAACACATGGGTTTTGCATTATATAATGGCCTAATTTTGTATTTGTGGGCTGTGCTTGTTTTTGATCTTAAATGTGAATGTGAATATAAATGCATGATTAGAAAATACTTTCTTTGGGGAAATCAGAGAAGAAACATTTAATGGGTAAATTTCTCACCAGACATTAGCTATGTTTCCATCCAAAGATTTGAGTTTAACTTATGTGCAAAACTGGAATAACGCATAAAAGATTTGCGAATAAAGCACCATTTCCATCCAACGTATCAAAGAGAACGAAATCGTCACTTCCTGATAAACTGGCATTAAATATCACTAAGAAAAGTAGGAGAAGCCACTTAATATAATTTTCATATATGATAAATTACTTGCGCCTCAGAGCGAGCAGACACTGTCATTGCTTTCATTGTTTTTTTTTTGTTTAAGACAATTAGACAGAAATAGGCCTACTTTAATGACAGACTTTGCTCGAGCATTTCAGAATGACCAAAACAACATTTCAGATGCTGTGCAATGACATCGGTCTGTGGGTTAGTCAAGTTATCCCGTCCCATCGTGCAGTCACATGACTTTTTTGATGCGCATTTTTTCTTAACGGATAAAAAGTTTATCCTACTCCTACTCCATGGCTGGATGGAAACGATAATATGCGCATAAATTCTAAAAATGTGCATAAGAAAACTTATGCACATTTTTAGAATTTATGCGCATATTATCGTTTCCATCCAGCGTTTTTTTAATGCAATATTCCAAAATGTGCATAAAAATAGGTAGACGGAAACATAGCTATTGGTGATCACATGAAAAACACAGGTTCGAATCTAACAGACAACATAAGTTAATCTTATTTCCCACGTTGCTGAGCCCAAAAATTAATAAACCAATAAGTGGTTGATCTGTCTTTTGAAGATATTATGAACAGATCTTCAACCCAAGCCAGAAGATCAATTCATTGCACACACTCTGACCATTCAGACTGCAAAATGTTTAATCAATAAAAGGATTTATAAATGTATTCAGCTTAAACGAGAAGCTCAGCTCTTATGCAACAGATGGTCTTCTGGTTTTTTTCTCCATGGTGAGAAGTGGGAGTGTCACAGCTCATGTGGAGAGGAAATCAGACCCACTCAAGTGAGAGAAATTGCTGACTAAACAGCATAACTCAGTGTCACTTGGATCCGTCAGAGTGAATCTTTCCATTGAACTGCGTTCATACATGTCAGATGTGACAGGAAAGCTGCGCTGTGACATTCTGAACTACCTGTTCGTCTTAACAGATGCTCAGATTTACAGTGAAAGGTCAGAAAGTTTCCCAGGCAGCAAAAAGTGCAGTGCTAAGGAATGTGTAAGATTTAGCATTCATCAAACAGGAATTGTGTGCGCTCAAAAAAGAAAGAAAAAACAATGATTGTCAGGTGCGTAAAAGAAGATTCAGCCTTCAGCATTCAGCATAAACAATGTTAATTCATAATGATAAATGTGATGTAAATGTAGAAAAAAGTGTGTGTGTATGTATATACAAATATAATCTTGAATAAGGCTTTAAGTAACACTTAGCAAGCATAACAAGACCAGTGATAAATTAGCAATGACGGTTAATTGCTTTATAGACATTTAACGTCAGTCAGCTGGAAGGGCAGTCACATGAACACCGTTTATTAGATGCGCTCGACTCTTCTTGCAATGTTTTCTGATTCATTATTTACCCACCAGTTTCTTTCACTGGGGTTTGCTTTCAACGAAACAAAATCAATATCCGTCTTAAGTGTTTTATCTGTCTCTGTGCACACAAGGCTTTTAATAAGACAGCCACTGTTTAATTTGTGGTCGAGATGTGGGGGGGGGTATTTTTTAGTTGCTTGTACTTAGAGGTTATGGTGACCACGATGGAGATGATCCGCTGTTTTGCTTGTTTATTTTAAATGGATAAACTGTGGTTGAAAGCAGTATTAGACGATGATTTCAATCATTTCAATAGGAATTTGTGATCTGGAATTTTGCATGTGGGCGAAAGATTTCCTTGCGCAGATTTCGCAACGGATTCAAGTTGCTTGGGCTGAAAGTGTGTGAGCTGTGCTTCATACATCACTACACTATTAACAATCAGGGAAGCACAATATTGGATTTTTGCCGATATCCGATATGCCGATATTTTTCAACTCATTTTGGCCGATAGCTGATGCCGATACGTTTGGAAACAGCACCAAGTCTCTCCTGTGGAGAGATTATAAACAAATTATATTTTTAATTTTGGTTAGTTTTTAACAAAAACTTACTTGTTAGAATTAAACAATTAAAAGCGGCGATCCAAAACTGTGAATCTAATCACCATTCAGGCAAAAGTTTGCTTCAAGAATGAGACACTACTGAAGTGATCTTATCGCTAGCACACCCTGAGCACACGTGAGCTATTCGTCTTATTGGCAAGGCATATCGGCATAATTTTTCATATCGGGCTGATGCCGATGTTTACATTGTAAGCCATTATCAGCCGATTCCGATATCGTTCTGATAATATCGTGCATCCCTATTCACAATAGATATTTTTTTGTTGCGAAATTTCACCAAAATGTCACTAATGTAACCGCATCTTTATGAACTTTATTTTTTAGTGAATCAAACAGATACAACTTATAATTATGAGACTTAAATTATTGTAGTACCGTAGTTACTGACAGGTTGTTCATATAACAACTCATATAACAAAGATACAAATTATGTATTTTGTTAGAAATATTTCAGCATTTCATTAATACATTTTTATTAAATATGTTAATATGGTGTTAATGTAGTCTTGATCTTTAATATATATAATGAAGTTGGATAAATTTAGCATTACATCACTTGCTCACCAATGGATCCTCTGCAGTGAATGGGTGCCGTCAGAATGAGAGTCCAAAGAGCTGATAAAAGCATCACAATAATCCAAAAGTAATCCAGGTGACTCCAGTCCATCAATTAATATCTTGTGAAGTGAAAAGCTGCATGTTTGTAGTAACAAATCCAACATTAAGATCTTTTCAACCATCCATAATATTGCTTTCTCCAGTGAAAACATCATGTCATCTGAATCAGGAGAGAATTATGCACACACCGTTCATCAAACACTGTTTATAAGAGAAAATGGTCCAAAATCAGTTCTAAACAAATACATCAGTGGATTTTGATGTAAGAGGACAACTGAGGATGGACTTTGTCACTGGAGGAAGCGTTATTATGTATTATGGCCAGAAGCGAAGTTTTAAAGTTAAAACATCTTAATGATGGATTTGTTTTCTTACAAACATCCAGCTTTTCACTTCACAAAACATTATAGTTAATTGAATGGAGCCATGTGGATTGCTTGTGGATTAGTGTCATGTTTTTATCAGCTGTTTGGACTCTCATTCTGACGGCACCCATTCACTGCAAAGGATCCACTGGTGAGCAGATGATGAAATGCTACATTTCTCCAAATCTGTTCCGATGAAAAAACAAACTCTTGGATGACCTGAGGGTTCAGCATTTTCAGCAAATTTTAATTTTTTTGGTGAACTACTGTAACTACTGTAAGGAATCGTTACGAGTACTCAAAACTGTAGCCAAAATTCTACTTT
>NW_015505348.1:986965-1000679 GCF_001515645.1 Sinocyclocheilus grahami | reverse complement strand
AGGTAAAGATAACCCTTTTTAGAGCATATTGTCCTTCTTTTTATACTGCTCCTTTGTGGGTTAAGTTTAAGAAAGAGAGCATATGTAAGCTTCAGGTTGCGTACAATGACTGTATGAGGATCCTGCTGAAAAAAACAAGATGGAGCAGTGCAAGTGATTTATTCTGTAAAGCAAGAGTACAATCACTCCCTGCTTTAATGAGAAATTTGATGTATACATTTATTTGTCAGCTGGACGATTCACATAATAATATGTGGCCCTAGACCACAAAACTTCTTAAGTCTTAAGTCGCTTGGGTATATTTTTAGCAATAGCCAATAAAACATTGTATGGGTCAAAATTATTCATTTTTCTTTTATGCCAAAAATCATTAGAATATTAAGTAAAGATCATGTTCCATGAACATATTTTGTAAATGTCCTACCGTAAATATATAAAAACTTACTTTTTGTTTAGTAATATGCATGCTAAGTACTTCATTTGGACAACTTTAAAGGCGATTTTCTCAATATTTAGATTTTTTTTGCACCCTCAGATTCCAGATTTTCAAATAGTTGTATCTCGGCCAAATATTGTCCTATCCTAACAAACCATACATCAATGGAAAGTTTATTTATTCAGTTTTCAGATGATGCACACATCTCAATTTAAAAAAATTGACCCTTATGACTAGTTTTGTGGTCCAGGGTCACATATTATAATGTTGTTGTCAAATCCTAGGCTTACTGAAGTGCGATATCAGTCCTCTATGAGGAAGTATTGGTATAACTGTCTTTTTTAATGTGTAATGTGTTTCTTGTTAATGGACCTTGAGTCTGGAAATAAAGGTGAAAAAAAAAATTTAAAGTGAGCATACTTAATATAACTACAATCCTTTCACATAATCTCAATCACATGCTAAGTTCATGACCTAATCATTTTACAATTGTATAAATGTACTACATGAGTCACTCTCTTATTGAGTTTCACTGTGACTGAAAGATGAACAGTCTGACACTTTCAGTCAGGCCGCTCCCTTCTGGGAAGTACCTGAGAGGCCTTTAAAAAGTCGTAAGCATTTCATTTATCAAGAACATTAAGACCATCACATGCTAGATACAATCCACCTTACAATTTATGGTGAAAAAAAAACACATTTAAATAAGTATGCTTAGATTTTTTGTCAACCAAAAGAGAGTTTTATGTTACACTTTATGGTATTTTGTGCATTTATTGCATTATTGGTGACGTGTGTTATCCTGAAGGTGTTGTGTTGTGTAGGTTACACTCAGTTCTTTGTCAATACAAGCATTGTTCCTGGATATGCCAATTTCAATGAATATTATGTGGCCTGCCACATTTATAATTTTTCATTATATTTGTTTATTATTACATTCAAAATAGTTCAATCAGTTTGCAGAAACTGTACTCACCGTTTGACCATCCATTCTATTTTATCATCAGAATAGATTTGGAGAAATGTAGCATTGTATCACTGTCTCAGCAATGGATGCTCTGCAGTGAATGGGTGCCGTCAGAATGAGAGTCCAAACAGCTGATAAAAACACCACAATAATCCACAAGTAATCCACACCACTCCAATTAATAAATTAATATCTTGTGAAGTGAAAAGCTGCATGTTTGTAGTAACAAATCCAACATTAAGATCTTTTCAACCTATTGCTTTCTTGCTTTCTCCAGTGAAAACATCATGTCATCTGAATCAGGAGAGAATTATGCACACACCGTTCATCAAACACTGTTTATAAGAGAAAATGGTCCAAAATCAGTTCTAAACAAATACATCAGTGGATTTTGATGTAAGAGGACAACTGAGGATGGACTTTGTCACTGGAGGAAGCGTTATTATGTATTATGGCCAGAAGCGAAGTTTTAAAGTTAAAACATCTTAATGATGGATTTGTTTTCTTACAAACATCCAGCTTTTCACTTCACAAAACATTATAGTTAATTGAATGGAGCCATGTGGATTGCTTGTGGATTAGTGTCATGTTTTTATCAGCTGTTTGGACTCTCATTCTGACGGCACCCATTCACTGCAAAGGATCCACTGGTGAGCAGATGATGAAATGCTACATTTCTCCAAATCTGTTCCGATGAAAAAACAAACTCTTGGATGACCTGAGGGTTCAGCATTTTCAGCAAATTTTAATTTTTTTGGTGAACTACTGTAACTACTGTAAGGAATCGTTACGAGTACTCAAAACTGTAAAAATTTTTTTTTTTTTTTTTTTTTTTTAATGAGTGGTTTTTAGGAGAGGTCCCACCTGTCAGTTTTGCTCATCACATGTGATACAGTATATTTATAATGTTAAGGCCGAGAGGACGGGCCCCCAGAAGGAGCGACTGTCCTATCTCAGGAAAGATTATTTTCTAATTGGGTCGAGCAACGGGGGAGCGATGCTGCCGTTTCCAAGGCAACAACTTCTAGAGAGGAATGAGTAACTGTCAACTGAGAGTGACAATTGTCAGTATGTATATTAAGGAGAGTGGGCCTGTGTCAGCAATTTAACGGTGTTTTTATTGTTTTGTCGTTCACAGAGCACCCACCTGGCCATGATTGACACGCTGATGATGGCGTACACAGTAGAGACGGTGACTGTGGAGAAGGTGATGGCCTGCATGCAGCAATACTCCACCGATTACCCAGACGGAGACGTGCCCTATGACACAGAGGATGCGGTCACTAGCTGGATGAATAAGGTATTTTTGTGCTTTTATGAATCTTAAACTTACCCATAATGCAATGCAAATACATTTACTGTGCCCGATCATCATCTTTTACTATCTTTTAACATAGACAGAGGTTTGTTGCACTATAATATGGCTTTAATTCTCTGAGGGCTTCTTTGAGTGTCAGTGAAGGGACGTCCCAGGACTTGTGTTTACATTCCCTTGCAGGCCAGCTGTACAGGCAGCCTAAATCAAGACAGTACCGCACATGCACACACACATGCTAAACAGGCCACGAGGGACTGCAGAGAAATTTCAGGGTTTTTTTTTTTTTTTTTTGGACTTTCTGCCGATATTCTAACGATATCGTTTACACTTGGCAACATCAGCTGACTTCTCGATCTGGATAACCCATCGGATCTGTATTTCAATATTTAAATACCGGTAAGTCTGCGGTGCAAAGCTACGTCCCTACGTGTGTCTCCTGCCTGTTCTGTCCTGGATTTACCCTTGTGTGGATTTATTAAAGACTATTTGCATTTGTCTTTATCTTCTTCGTGCGTTTATCTCACCGTAGCTGTGACACAGTTTGGGAACCCATAATAATATAATATAATATAATAATACACTTGTTTGTAGTGAAAAAAATGGCAGTGATTTTTTTTAAGTATGTAAAAACTCCTCTCTGTTTTACTCCTTTTCAAGGTGAACGAATACTTGAAAGAAATCATAATGCAGGAGCAAAGGAGGATATTAAAGACTATTTGCATTTGTCTTTATCTTCTTCGTGCGTTTATCTCACTGTAGCTGTGACACAGTTTGGGAACCCATAATAATATAATATAATATAATAATACACTTGTTTGTAGTGAAAAAAATGGCAGTAATTTTTTTTAAGTATGTAAAAACTCCTCTCTGTTTTACTCCTTTTCAAGGTGAACGAATACTTGAAAGAAATCATAATGCAGGAGCAAAGGAGGATGGAGGCGCAGAATGCAGAGCCTGTTGAGAATCCAAAGGTAAGTGTGCACTTCCTGTTCTTGCTCTAAAGCAGCGATGATTCAGAAGCCACTTTCATCTGTAGGAGGAAAATACAGAAAGTGTCAGAGATAAAGATGGATTTTTGTCATAATGAGCGCTTGTACGTCTCTGAAATCTGCAGACGTTCTGCAGAAATCATGAGAACATTCTGCCCTCCAACTGCCAATTTTCTAATTTTCTATTCTTCATGCCTTAAAACTCAAATACTTGTATAGATTATTCTAAAACTCGTGTATTCTGATACACTTGAATGCTGTGCAATACAAGCCTGAATTACATAAATACAGTGTTGATTCACAATCTTGAACACAACAATAATGCAGATTTGTGAATACTCATTGCCTAAAGATTTGTTGTTGTCATTAATATACAACAATAAGAGCTAAACAGTATTAATAAATCAATATTTTCAGCCTTTTAACGATATTCACTATTTATCTTGTTTAATGCTCAAAATAAAATGTAGAAAAAATCCTGGATGTTTTTTGCTACATTGACATGGATAAATAATATTAATATTTTTTGTTTAAAATTAATTTATAATTAGGGGTCAACCGATTATCTGCCTGGCCGATTATTAAACATTTTTATGGTTATCGGTATTGGTCCTTTTAAAAAAACTATTTGCCAATAAAATAATTTAAAAGCATTTAGAGAAAGTTTATGTCAGGCTCCTTGTTATTCTTAATTTTGGCATTCATTTTTATTTTTTCACCAGACATATATATCAGTTCAAAACATTGGTTATCGGTTTACTTGATCTGTAATAATCGTATCGGCATCGGCCCTGAAAAACACAATAGCGATCGACCCTATTTAATAGAATAGAAATCCCTAAACTTTTGTTAGTTCACTGCTTGTAACCTAAAATATTTACTTTAAGGTTTTAAAGATTTTAAGTTCAAATAAAATATTTCATCTTTTTAAGTGCGGTATTAGTGTTTTTATTTTTAAATGATTTATTTATTTTAATTTTACAGTTGTATGATTTAATTCATTATTAGCTTTTAATCTTTTTTTAACATAGAAGTTCAAAAATCTCTCAAAATCTGTTTTACTCATTTTTAAGGTTAAATAATATTAACATGGGCCATTAATATCAACAATTAACATTATTTAAAATTAGTTTATTACATTTGTATGGACCACTTTATATTTATATGGACCAATATAACAATATAATTTTTTTATTATTACAAAAACATGTCATGTCAGCACTTCAGACATTTTTGAGTGATGTAATGAATCAGTTGAATCAGTGTTTTGATCCGATTCGTGAAAATGGACCATTTAAAAAGACAGATTTGTGCAAATTAATCAAATTTCAACGTTTTAAAATCCTATATTAAAATATTTAAATTGTTAAATATATATTGTAAATATATATATATTTTGTAAACATATCTCCAGAACAACTAACATTATTCAGTGAATCAAATTACTCAATAGACGTTTTAAACCCCCTAGATTTGTTAGTCTATTTAGATTCTACATAAAAGGTGCCTCAGATTCCCCTGTATACATGTTTGCTGAGTTGACCCGAATTCACAGGACGTGACGGATATCATCAGCCTTATTGTCGTGTTTTATAACATGTTGCTGCGTTGAGGGTATTTCTGACTTTGCTGAATCACAGTCTTGCGGCAGTATCCTGATGTGGACTTTCTGCCAGGCAGCTGTAAGAGCAAAATGTTTGCTGATTCATGTTTTAACGCTTCACATTCCATCTTCCTGCCCCAGTGTGACAGCGTATTTGGCACAGATGACAGGTGACGTCAGTCTCACCTTGTTTTACCTTCTCTCGGAGGGAAAGTAGTGCGGTACGCTTATGTATGCTGTGTCCTTGTTTAAACCCCTAGAGACCGCAAGCCTCTGCCAAGTTCCCAGTGCTACTTTTGTAGGATTTTGTTTTTGTTTTTCCTCCCAGAATCCCATTGTTAATGTGATAATGTGAGTCTGGTGAGGGTGTGTAATGTGCAGAGTCATCACACAGAAGTGTGTGGGCCGTCTGTCAGAGTTGGCCCGCCCTGTCCTGAGGTCGTGGCTGGGCTGGGCATCTGACGCTAATGAGAGCAGTCAGTTCTCAGAGGTGCTGCGGACTGCCGGCTGTGTTTGAGAGACGCTGCGGACATAATCAGTGCTGACGAGGAATGTCAGGCGCTTACACAACACTATAAACATCCTGAAACAGCCAGCATGACATGAAGCGCCCAGACTGACACATAAACACACCAGATGAATACAGATATGGATACTGTGTGTGAATTATAAATAATATATATATAAGTTATATAAGTTAATACAAAAAGTATATGAATTATTATTATTATTATATTAAGTTATTTATTATATTTATATCATTTGGGTGGAGGTATAATATGAATTGATTATTAATTTATATCATTTTATAAAAGTATAAAAGTATTTTAAGGGATATATATATATTTGTGTGTTTGTGCATGTGTAAATTATAATATGTATAAAAGTTATTACAAACAATCAATCAATTAATTAATTAATTAATTAATATATATATATTATTTATATATTTCACATTTTAATTTTACAGGTCTCAAGCTCACACTTGTTTCTAGACTTAATCCACTGGCAAAAGACTAATCCTGTAACTTTGCAGTCTTCTTAGGGCATTCTGGTAAAAATGCATTCATATTGTGATTCACAGGGTTTAATGTCTCTTAGATCAGAGAGCATCAGTTTTTCTCTTCTTCAGTTTGGACCCCTACAGTTATTTTGGCTTGCTTTTGATGCGACTCCTCTTTGATTACAGTCATTTAAGCCTTAAAAGTTGAGAGAAGCTTAAAACTGTAAAAACTAAGAACATGGCAGGAACCAGCCTGACAGCGACAAGCAAGCACTTTTTTGGTGGCTTGGTTTCTATTTCTTTCTCAGTGATTCAGTCTCAGTTAAAATTCGAAAGTATTTTGTTTAAATAAATTAAAAATAAAACAATAAATAGTCAAATGAAATTAATTGTGGATGATGAAAGGCATTTCAATGTTCTAACGGTAATCTAAATGTAAAAATAGGTGAAATTAACTGCACAAAATAAATAAGTAAAATAAAATCCAATATTGACCAATAGAGGTTAACGAAATTATTTGTTCTAAAAAGTACTAAACCTGCTTCAAGGCCTGGGGCCTGTTTCTTAAAACAAGTTTACCAAATAAGCCGGGCTTATTTCAGGTAGTCTGACTTATTTTGAACCAAACTTAAACCTGGTTTATTTGGTAAACTTGTTTTATGAAACAGGCCCCAGGTTTCATTGGCAGGGCTTAGACTAAGCCAGCATTAGGCCATAGTTTAATTAGGACATTTAAGTAATTTTTATAAGCGTGCCTTAGGAAAAAAAACAAAGGCATTGACTTATTTTAAGATCAATCAGTGCAAGTTTCTTTCAGTTGAAACAGCTCAGACTTACATTTTAGTCTGGGACTAGGCTTAAGCCTTGTCTGTGAAACCGGGGGCAAGAGTTTCACTGTTTGTTTTCTAGTAATCTAGTTTCTAGTAAAGATGATATCGTCACACTTAATCTGATATGGACGTAAACAGCTGATTGCATTAAATAGTCTCAGCTCGCTGACGTAACTGCTCTTTCCCTCTCTCTCACATTCATTCTTTGACTGACTGAAGTCTCCAACCAAGTGGTATACGAAGCTGGTTCCTGTAAGTGTGATTGAGAAACGCCTTCTTCCATCTCGTGGCTCCATCATGTTTCTGTTTCCATGACGACCCTTTCACATCGTCCTCAGCTTCATTAACCATGCAATAAACTGTTGACAGAGAAATATTTATATTAGGCTGAGTGAAAAATAGATTTTATGTCACCATCCGTTAAAGTTCCCATTGCATGTCTTATTTTCAGTGCTTTTCCATACACTGGTCCATCATGAGCTCTCTGTATGTTATTATCAGATGTGTTTTGCTCTACTGAGTCATTTGTTTATGTCTGTTTGCTCCAGGCGCGTTATAGGAAGGAGCAGGTTCTGCCCAAGATGGTGCCATGGATCCCTCCGGTGGACAACCTCCTGAAGGACAGCACAGATGGCTGTGCCCTCGCCGCCCTGCTGCACTTTTACTGTCCCGCCATCTTCCACCTGGGAGGTACAGAAACCTGCCAAACCCTCAACATTACTGAGCACAAAATAATACGCAACGATCAGAGTGACTAGCGTGTGGGAGCTGTTGAATCAAAACCAACCGTATTTACTTACACATGCTGTTATTGTACACAGATCAGCAGTAGAAATGCATGTGATATGCAAAAATCCAGGGTTATTTTAATATCATGACAGTGGATGATATACTCATGGAGATATTTTTTCACAGCATTTTGAAAATGTACAATAAACGAATGTAATAAATATACAATAGATGAATGTTTTTTCCTAACATTTCTTTAAAAAAACTAGTGCTGTCAAATGTTTAATCGCGATTAATCGCATCCAAAATAAAAGTTTTTGTTTACATAATATATATGTGTGTGTACTGTGTATATGTATTATGTATATATAAATACAAACACATGCATGTAAATATTTTTAAATCATTTACATGTATTTACATGTATATATTTATATTCATATAATTTATAATATAAATATATTTAATATATAAACGTAACTTATTTTTCTTAAATATATACATGCATGTGTTTGTATTTATATATACATAATACATATACACAGTACACACACATATATATTATGTAAACAAAAACTTTTATTTTGGATGCGATTAATCGCGATTAATCATTTGACAGCACTAAAAAAACACATACACGGTGATGTTATGTATTAGTTTAATATTTTTAAATTATAAAATAAAAAAATATAGTATTAATATAAGTATATTATATTTGTATTTTTCCACAATATTTGTAAAAAATATTTTGGAATATACAATAAGCACATTTTATAACATTTAATTTAAAAACAAAATAATCAAACATAATGTTTACTTTTTTTTTACTTTATATTTTTGTATTATTAAATTATTTAATAATACTTTGTATTAGTATTAATATTAATACAAGTGTGATATTATTATCTTGATATTTCTTTTTTTCCCCCACAGTATTTCACAAATGGTTTTCATCAAACAATATCCACAATAATATTGTGCATTATTTTAATATTTTATATTATAAAAAATTACTAATTAAAACTACTAATAAAAGTTTAATATTACTATATTTCAATTTTTTCACTATATTTACAATTGTTTTTAGAATATACAATAAGCACATTTTAATAACATTTCATTAAACAACAATATCATCAAATGTTTATTACTTTTATGTTTTTGTATTATTAAATATATAAATATAAGTATATGACTATATTTCTATTTTTTCCACAATGTTTGTAAAATATTATACAAGAAACATTAGACAAATGTTTTTTTTCATCAAAGAAAACAATATCCACAATAATATTGTGTATTATTTTAATATTTAATATTATTAAAAATTACAGTACTAATAAAAGTTTCATATTATTTTATTTCTTTTTTCACTATATTTAAAAAATATTCTACGAGATACAATTGAATTTTTTTCAAAATATTTCATCATAAAAAGCAATATCTACAATAGTAGTGTGATATTTTTATATTATAAAAAAATTTATTGTAGTAATACAAGTAAAATATTACTATATTTATATTTCCCCTCAATATTTAAAAAAATATTATGCAATATTTTAAGTTGTTAAAGACCAGACAAATGTTTTTGTTTCATAACATTTCACAATAAAACCATAGAAATTCAAATCTACATAGAAAAAAAATTGTGGAAAAAATATAAATATAATCAGAAGTAATATTGGGATTTGTTCTGTAAGAGGCTCTGTGGTTTCAGGCTTTTCAAGGGATGCACATGCGTATGCAAAGCCTACAAAAAATATCAGTTGACAAACTGTAAAATTCTCTGCTATGAACACTAAAATGCTCAGTAGTAACCTTTTGAAGTAGTCTATAAGCTTCCTCCTCTTGGTTCCCTCATATCTTTAACGTCTGAAACTTTGAGATTGGATCATTGGAGGGAAACGAACTTGCGACTTACATATAATATTATTTTTGAATGTTATTATTTGTCTTTTTGTGCTACAAATCCGTTTCAGCCATTTTGCTTTAAAATAGTGAATACAATAGTCTTCAGCTACTCAATTAGAAATCTCAAACGTTTATGTGACTTTAATCATCCTGAACTCACTGTTAATCCCATCACAGTGATGAAGAGGACTAGAGCTGATTCTCCACCGAGCTGTGAAATCAAATGATGGATGCAACTACATTTATCTCCAAAGGCAAAAGTCAATCACGTGACTGTCATTTAGACTCCATGATTAATGGCTTCTCTGTGATTGGTTGAGTCCTTGTCAAATCTACCAAATATGCCGGATGATCTGTCAGTGAGTTGCGCCTGATTAGTGTAGCACTTTGAATCGTCTTTGATTTGCAGACATTTGCCTGAAGGAGACCATGTCGCTGGCAGACAGTCTGTACAACCTGCAGCTCATCCAGGACTTCTGCAAGGAACACTTGAACCACTGCTGCCACTTCAATCTGGAGGACATGCTCTACGCTCATTCGTCCATCAAAGTAAGCCTTCAGATACAACTTCTGCCTAGATTTGGTTTCAGTTGGAAGCGTTTTAGAGCTCAATGCCATTAGAGTTCTCCAAGTTCATTGCCTTTGTTTCATCGGTTGATGCGTTTATAACTGTAGGTCAAGGTTTGTCAAATTTTTATAGGCCACAACATATGCGATTTGGTGGGATGCTGTTATTTGGAGCCCTTTTCTCGCAATAGTGCAAGCACTGCCTGTGGGAGTTGGCTTTATTCCTGTTAAAAAGCCAAAAGCATGAGGCTTGCCTTCAAACGTTGGTGGTGCTTAAACCAGCCTCCCAATGGAAGCAGATTCTCTAAAGACCGGTGCAGTTGACTAAAACAGCAATAAAATCACATTAAATGTGCCTAGAAGATATTTAAATATAGGAATCATGGTTTATTAGATAAGCCATTATGGAAAGATCTCAAGAGCCTGAGAGTTTTTTAAGCCTAGACCTATTTTTTTGCTTTTATTCTGTGCTTTTCTCTGTGAAATACCTCCTTTTGTGAGATTTTCTTCTTCTTAAGATATCAAAATGTTATTAAGAAATGGAAAAATTTTGTTTTGCGAGCTAGATACCGTCAAACTGGAGATCTTTATCTTCAGACTACTTCGACAGTTATAAACCACTCTATGGACTTTCTTGGGATCAGATGGAAGTGAAGACCAGTTGTTTTTTAAAATTCTGAATATTATGTCTTCATGTCTTTGATCTCACTGCTCTCTGGACTGGAGAGAAAGAACATCTGCTGCCAAGATTTTCAGTCGTGTTGACCGAGAATCCTTTGGTTCTTCTTGGGATGTTGATGCAACACAACAGACATTTCTGTTCCATCAACATGAAATAGAACGGTTGGTTTCAGTGGCTGTGAATGTGAAGATGTAGCTTGGCATTTTGTGGTAAAGATTTGGAAACCTGGCCACGCTTATTAAACCACAATGATGTTGTTTAAAATCACCTTAGAAACTCTAAACCGAGAGCAATGCTACTGGAATCAATGTTCCACCTGATTTTTGTTTAATCTCTTATTCCACAAATGGTAGCAAAATCTCACAGCGTGTTGGGTTTTATAAGCACTGAACAGCCTCTGGTTAGAGGACATGAGCAGAGTCTGAAACAGTGCCAGACTTCAGAGCTGAAACTCAGAAATATGAGTGGAATTGAGAGCAGGTTACTGAGCTGTAACCTTGACCCAGTTTCTGTCAGAGCTAATCTAATCAGTTCCACCTGATTTTTGTTTAATCTCTTATTCCACAAATGGTAGCAAAATCTCACAGCATGTTGGGTTTTATAAGCACTGAACATGAGGACATGAGCAGAGTCTGAAACAGTGCCAGACTTCAGAGCTGAAACTCAGAAATATGAGTGGAATTGAGAGCAGGTTACTGAGCTGTAACCTTGACCCAGTTTCTGTCAGAGCTAATCTAATCCCAGCTGCTTCAATGGTGTTTGTATTTGCACTGTTCTAAACATTAATATTTGATGTGCAAAAACAGCATATGCTGTCTCAGTGGCCTTACAAATGATTTTAAATCTATTTTTTCAAACTTTATGGTTTAAATGGGGATGATTGTACTGAGAATAACTTTCATCTTTTCTTCAACTGAATACTGTTTTCGTGCTGTTTTGATGTATTTTAAAGAGTTGGCAGTCAAAATGAAAACTGCTGGATGATAGATACTCTTCATTCTTTATGACAAATAAGATCATGTGAATTACAGAATGTACAACGTTTTTAAAATGTATCAATTGCGGTGTACAGCGTTTATTATGAGGGGGTAGAATCCACAGCTCAGTACTCACTACTCAATACTCATGAGTACTTTTAAATCAGCTACTCTTTTACTCTTACTCAAGTAGTTTTTTGGACAAGTACTTTTACTCTACTCACACTACATTTTTTTGGAAGGTAATGGTACTTTTACTTGAGTATATTTTTTCAGTACTCCTTCCACCACTGGCAACCTGATCTCATTTCCGTCATCTTTAATTCCGGGCTGCTCTCAACAGTATAGTAAAAAGTTCAAAAAATCCAAGTAAAAAATTAAATAGATAAACAAATGAATAGAAGTTTGATGTATATTTATAGAATTTTGAGAAAATATTAAAAATTTTACATTTAAAATGTATATTTTCTATATATATTCTAGGCTATATATTTGTTTTTCTGCAATTTGCTAATTTGTCTGGGTCGTTTCTCAATTAATTTTTGATTCTCCAAGATTCACCAGTAATAAGCTGCATATTTTGAAAACAATGTTTGAAGATTCAGTTGGCATGCTGTTATTAAGGAATTTGCATACGGGTGAGGAAGCATGATTAATTTTTTTAACATTATTTTAAAAATAATTATATATACTAAATTAACACTTTAAATTGATATCCTTAATTAAAAGCAACATTTTATTCCCTGAAACTACAGATAAGCCATCTAATTATACATTTACGCCTTTTGTGTGAATAAGTACGTAGACGGGCAGATGGGGGAGAGGACGCATGTGCCAAACACCATCTGGGTACAAACACGCGCCTGCTCCGGCTCTCTCAACCACTCAATACAAATGTTGCCAGTGGAACCCTTTATTTATTCCTTTAGTTATTGCCAGTAGCAGTGGTAGATTGGGTTTCATGATATTCCATAAAATTAGTGAGGTTGTGTACAAATTTCACCATGGAGTGAAAGTATGTGATATTAATGTTATTATATTCTTAAAGGCTGTTGCAAATGTTAACAATTGATGCCTTGGATTATATGAATAAATGCTTTAATCATTTGGTTATATGCATTAGATGCGGCTTTGAGAGTCTAGAGCTACTCTAGGCCAGTGTTTCCCAACCGTTTTTTAGTCGCGGCACCCTTTGGAAATTTTAACAAACTTGTGGCACCCTACAAAATAAATTTTGTCACAATATTTGAATTTCTAACATCGATATGATAATTTGAAAAGTATAGATATTCGGTACAACCGGGAAGAACTGCAGAATATAATGTCATACAGATATTTTTAATATTATTTAAAAATTTTGTCCATCAATGGTGGCAATCAGTAGGCTAATTTCTAATGAAGAGACCAATTTATATGACCGATTTTAATGTAGGCTTTTATACATGTGTAAACATTATTTAATTACCATTATAACTAGCTATCTCACACATTTTTGCTCACTCAGTGTTTTTTCTATTTTACAGTTGGTGCAGTAGCACAAGATAGCTTGATTTCAAACTTTGAATTGAATAAAAAATGACAAGTAAGCAGTCAGTAATAAAATAAGAACAAATAAAGAAATGAATAATGATAGCACAAATAAAAAATAACGACAGGCCTTTGAATTAAATAAATTGCTTTTTAGTTTTTCAGGTAGGTCTAA
>NW_015505348.1:932768-986819 GCF_001515645.1 Sinocyclocheilus grahami | reverse complement strand
GAGCATAACATAGCGGTTAGCAGATCAATGAATGAGAGGGCAGCATTACCAGAGTTGCCCATATATACCACACCATGTTACAGCACAATAGGGCTATTGCAGACAGAAACAATACTGTACTACATCGATGTTTCCTGTCGGCTCAATTTTTGAGTGGACTTTGCTGTTCCGATGAGCATGAACGGTATACGAGTGGAGTGACTGAGCGGAGCACACACGCATAGAGCGGAGAGCGTCACACCACGTGAAAGTGAAACCTGAGCGGTGAACTAATTTTTGGCAGCCGAAATTTCGGTGCATCTCTAATTATTGGCGACATCAGAAATGGATATTATATAATAGATGCTTTTTTAAACATTTTAGCAATTTAAAAATATTAAAAAATGATTTTTTACACGGCACCCCTGCTCTCGACAGACGGCACCCCAGGGTGCCGCGGCACCCCGGTTGGGAAACACTGCTCTAGGGTATAAAGGGAGTAAGAACTCTTTGTAGAAAGTCAATTAAAATGCTGAGGTAATGTCTTCTGGGAGTGGCCTCGGATAATTGCTGCGGTTACCCTGTGCCTTTAAACTGCTAGATGTAAATTCTGCTGAGTGGGAACAGTGTATCAGAGGCATTTTTCATCATATCAGGTACCCTCTATGAATTCAATGTCATGAATTCTGTAGTCTTGGCATAAGGTTGTGTGCATTATTGGACCAAATAAAAAAGCTATACTGTATATACTGTACAGCATAAAATCCCTCAGCATTCCTTATATGTACAGACGTGATCAGAAGTGTTGGTACCCTTGGTAAATATGATCAAAGAAGGCTATGAAAATTAATCTGCATTGTTAATCCTTTTGATCTTTTATTTAAAAATTCACAAAAATCTAAACTTTTATTGGAGAATAAGAATTTAAAATGGGGGGAAATATCATTTTGAAATAAATGTTTTTCTCTAATACACATTGGACACAATTAACGGCACCCTTTTATTCAATGCTTTTTTGAAACCTCCATTTGCCAAAATAGTATAGGAGTTTTCTCCTATAATGCCTGATGAGGTTAGAGAACACCTGACAAGAGATCAGAGACCATTCCTTCATCCAGAATCTCTCCAGACCCTTCAGATTCCCAGCTCCATGATGGTGCTTCTCCTCTTCAGTTCACCACACTCATTTTCTATATGGTGCAGGTCAGGGAACTGGAATGGCCAGGCCAGAAGCTTGGTTTTGTTCCCAGTGACCCATTTTTGTGTTGTTTTCAAGGTTTGTTTTTAGATTATTGTCCGGTTGGAAGATCCAAACATGGCCCATTATAAGATTTCTAACAGAGTCAGTCACTTTTTTATTTTTTTTATCTGTTGGTATTTGATAGAATCAATGATGCCATGTGTCTAAACAAGATGTCCAGGACCTCCAGCAGCAAAATAGGCCCACAACATTAAAAATACAGCAGTATATTTCATTGTACACATGGGGTACTTTTTATCCCTGTGTTCACCAAACCCATCTTGAGGGTTTGCTGCTAAAAAGCAAATTTTTTAGTTACATCTGACCAAAGAAGCCAGTCCCATTTGAAGTTCCAGTTGTGTCTGACAACTAAATATGCTGGAGATTGTTTTTTGGTGAAAGAATTTTCTTTTCTTGACAGTATATTTCATTGTACACATGGGGTACTTTTTATCCCTGTGTTAACCAAACCCATCTTGAGGGTTTGCTGCTAAAAAGCAAATTTTTTAGTTACATCTGACCAAAGAAGCCCGTCCCATTTGAAGTTCCAGTTGTGTCTGACAACTAAATATGCTGGAGATTGTTTTTTGGTGAAAGAATTTTCTTTTCTTGATTTTTTTTTTTCTTGAAGCCCTCCCAAACATCATGTGGTGATGTAGGTGCTGTTTGATCATTTTTTAAGGTTTTCGGACCCCGAAACTCAACCTTTTTCTGCAATTCTCCAACTGTGATCCTTGAAGAGTCTTTGGCCACTCAAACTCTCCTTCTCATCGTGCATTAGGACGATATAGACACTAGCGTTGGGCGATGTCTACCAAATTGGCATCGGATGATGTCTACAGTGAAACATCGCAATGGACGATGACATCGGGATGACATTCATATTCAGAAAGGCACGGAAAACAAATAACGATGGCTAACGTGTGCCTGTTACATTACAGTACATCAAATTTAACTTACCACATAAACAGAGTAAGGAGATATGACTGAGGACAACGGTGAATGATTTGCAGATCCTGAGCACCACTGACACTGACTTTCAGAACATGGTCCTAGGGGGGGGGGGGGGGGGGGGGGGTAGGATGATCACAATGCTGGCTCAACATCTTGAAGTCTATCAGCTATTGGCGATGGACGATGACATCGTCTATCGGCCCAACCCTAATAGGCACATGTTTTCTTCCAGGCAGATTCATAACATGTTCTGTTGATTGGAACTCCTTAATTATTGCCCTGATGGTGGAAATGGGAATTTTGACTGCTCTAGCTCTTTTCTTAAAGCCACTTTCTAATTTGTGAAGCTCAATTATCTTTTGCTGCACATCAGAAATATATTCTTTGTTTTTTCTCAGTGTGATGGGTGATTAATTTGGAATTTGGGCTTTGTTTTCCCTTCTATTTATATTTCTGTGAAACAGGAAGCCATGGCTGGATAATTTTATGTTCATAATCACCCTGGTGTGCTCAAAATTGTGAATATGAATGGGAATATATTTCATATATATTTTACTCATAAGAATTTCTAGGAGTACCAGTAATTGTGTCCACCGTGTATTTGAGAAAAAACATTTATTTCATAATGATATTTCCCCCCATTTTAAATTCTTATTCTCCAATGAAAGGTTAGATTTTTGTGATTTATTTTAAATAAAAGAGCAAAAGGATTAACAATGCAGATTTATTTTCACAGCCTTCTTTGATCATATTTACCAAGGGTACCAACAATTCTGACCATGTGTGTAAGCTATTTAATTAAATTTGAAGGAAAAGGGTACTCTTGTCTCCAGGTGGTGTCCGTTCACGCACTACCAGGATTGAGAGAATTGCAGAGACATCTTGTGGGAGAGGAGGGATATTACACATACTAGTTTTGCATGAGCATGCAACTTATTTTGGAAAAAAATTCTTGCGATGCAAGTTAATTTGTTTGTTTGTTTTTAACAGAATAACTATCTTGTGTTTATGGCTGAGCTCTTCTGGTGGTTCGAGGTTGTTAAGCCTCCATTCGTCCAGCCTCAGGTGCTGGAAACTGAAGGTAGACTAATATTACAATAGAATGTATTTCCCAGAATTATTAGCCAATGGTGTTTACGTTTATATACTGACACATTTGTCTTGTCCTTTATAGCACCAGCCCCTTCACTGAAAAATCTGCCATCTGTGCCCATCTCAAAAGTCACAAAGAAAAGTTTCATGGAAAGACCTCCTAGTCCGGACAAACCAAGGTATATCAGAAAGTCTCTTTTATAGAAAACTTCCCCTTTCTACTTTATTTACTTTGAATGCCTGTTGAAGTTCAAATGTAGAATTGGATGGATATTCATATTTTTTTATGTTCATGTTAAAGTCTCCCTCTCCGACCTCAACCACAGAATTCAGGCTCAGGTAAAGTTAAAAGACCTAAAAGAAAATTTATGATAACAAAATATAAGTCTTGATTTGAAATGCATCCAGTACTATGTTATATGTGTGCTTTACAGGTGAGATCAAGCGATCAACCTCAATGTCATTTGTGGAAAGCTTCATGGGTACTTGGCCCAAAGAGAAGAAGTAAGTGCAAATTAATTTCATTATTGAGAATTAAAGACATCGAGTTTGAAACTACATGCCATTGGATACCATCCTCTCTTCTTTCTCCAGGTCTGCTGCTCAGGGAGTGTCCTTTGAAATCCCATTTGATAAAGAGAGCACCAATCAAACACCCACTGGCCGAGGGATGACTCGGTCTGTCAGCACTGAAGGTTTTGGTTTCAAGATACCCCACGGCACCAGGGGCATCAAGAGAAACCTGTCCTTTCAGCCGGTCAACGGAAAGAACATGGGCATCGAGGAGGAAGGCTGTCCTGACAGCCTGTCAGGAAACCATAATGGCCGTCTAAATGGCTCAGGGCCACCTAGCATCGAAGAGGCTCTTGAGATCATCCACAACTCAGAGAAGAAATCTCAGAGCCCCAGGGACCATGCGCCTAGTGAGGGCTTCTTTCTTCACCTCCAGAATAAAAGTGAATTGAACCCTGAAGCAAAGGATGGCGAGCTAGTCTCAGTTTCAGAAACGTCCAAAGGGGTTGCTAGCACATCCACCACTGAAGTAGACACCGGCATACATGTGTGGACGGAGGACATCCAAGAGACCCTAGATGAGGACTCATCCCTTAGGGATTGTACTGTCAGTATGGAGCTTGATACGGATCAAGACTTTGAGGCAAGAGCTTGCCATAGCCAGGGCTCTACAAGCCCATGTCCCAGCAGCCTAAGCAGCAAGTCCCCTGCCGGGAGCGCCCCTGCTTTTACACCTGGGATTAAGATGACCAGCTTTGCTGAGCAGAAATTCCGTAAACTGAATCCAAACGTAGAGGCCAAAGGTGCTGCATCCCAAAGCACAGCACCAGACAGTTCAGATCTCGGCATTCCTCACTCTGTTTCCTGGGCTCCTTCACCTGAGGTCAGCCCTGCACATCAGCCATCCAAGGATCCGGCCCAGGCCATGGCTGCAGAAATGGTGCAGCTGCGCATGAGACTTGAAGAGAAGCGTCGAGCCATTGAGGCTCAGAAGAAGAAAGTAGAGGCTGCTTTTACCCGGCACCGTCAGAAGATGGGACGCAGTGCTTTCCTCACAGTTGTCAAGAGGAAAGGAGTAGATGGCACCTCACCTTCTCAAGAGGACACTCCCAGCTCAGAGGGAAGCAAGACGCCAGCGGAGACACCTCAGCCCGTCAAGTCTCCGGTGAAGTCTGCGGGGGAGGACGGTACATGCGAGGCGGACCTGATGGAATACACACGCTCTATTGAGAAGCTCAATGCTTCCCTGAGCTTCTTGCAGAGTGAGATGCAGCGGCTGGCCCAGCAGCAGGAAGTAATCATGCAGATGCGGGAGCAACAGGCTTGGGTTGTGTCGCCACCTCAACCTTCGCCACAGAAGCAAGTGCGAGAGCTCAGAGGGAGTGGGGCACGCTCTTCAGGCTCTCCCTCACCTGCAGATTCTCCTAGAGCTACGCATGGTTCCCCTACAAACCTTAAGAGGAAGTCTGCTTCTTTCCATTCCAAGACACCAAGGACACCCAGACCCAGTGAGCTAAAGATCACTCCTTTCAACCGAGTCCTGACCGTTCCACAGTCAGTGGACAGCATACCACGCTTGAGAAGGTTCTCCCCATCTCAGTCCGTGCCCTGCTCATTTTCTTATTTAGGAAAAAAGAAGAAACCACCATCAGGAGCTGAAGCCACAGACAAAGACATAGAACAAGGCCTTGAGTCATTGTCAATTGAATGTTCTGCTGGTACCATCACCTCCCCAACCAAAGAAACCCAACAGGCTGTAACCGAAGACGCTGACTTGTCACTCAAGGACCCAGTAGATAGGGGAGAGGAGAGCAAGATGGAGAACAAACCAACTGAGGAAAGGGAACAGCTGAAGGAGCCAACAAATGCGATTAAGCCGGCTGTGGAATCTAGTGTGTCGGAGGTTTTGTCGCAGATTGTAATGGAGACCGTCATTGTCACTCCCACTGAGCCAGTTGACATCACCCATCAGACCAACAAAAATTTGATTGAGGTTCCACTGTCTGTTCTCAAGCCCCTGGATGGACAGGCGTTGGAAGAGGAAGGCGAGAAGGAGACTTCAGGGGAAAATCTAGACGATGATCAGAAAATGTGCTGTGGATTCTTTTTCAAGGTAGATATGAATGTCAGAGGGTCCTTGTCTTAATCTGTAGATTAAGAAACCTCGTAAATAAACTCTACTACTACCATATGTGAATACTTAGTGGTGAATGCTAAGGCAAGTGTCACTATTGCTATAGCTTACTGTTAGCAGTTTGAACTTAAAGGGAAGGTTCACCCAAAAATTCAGAACACAAATTAAGATATTTTAATGAGATCCGAGAGCTCTCTGACCCCCAGCAATGTAACTACCATGTTGAAGGTAGTAAGGACATCGTTAAAATAAGGCTCTTTCGCATAGTTTCTTTAGTTAACATAGTTCTAGGAACTAGCCAGCATGGAGAACCAATTTCTCCCTCGGGCCATTTTCCTGGTTGCATTCGCACCGGCAGCAGGAACTCTGAAGCGGCCCAGGTGACATCTTTATTCGTGGCATTTACAAACATCAAACGATGAATGGAGGACGCCACATTCAGATTTGTTTTTGATGTGTCTCATGGGTTTCGTGATAATGGAGATGGAATGTGAACACACAATTTACGAGATTAAAAGAGCACAAAAATCAGACTAAATCTCCTATGACAACTTGCAGTGTTATCATCGAGGCTGTGAAAAGAACAAAACGCTGCAGACAACAGGAATATGCCGTTATTGGTATTTTCCATGTTCGTGGAGTAATTATGTTTACATGGATTTTTAAAAATGCCAGGTAGCTGGTGTTTCGAGCTAAATTGGTTCCCCCAAACCGAGTTCCTTGAACTAAATACGTTCCTAGTTCCTGCGGTGCCAAGACGGCAAAAAGCGGGAACTTCCGCCAATAGTTTTAAGAACTATGAAAAGGTTCCACCGGTGCGATAGCGCCTATAGTCCATATGAACTTGGTTCAACTGTAATTTTATCAAGCTACAAGAATACTTTTTGTGCGCAAAAACAAAAAATACAGAAACAAAAATAACGACTTTATTCAACAATTTATTCCGCATGCATCACAGTACTTTTGTGAGCGCACGTCGACTGACACAGAAGAGAAGAAATTGTTGAATAAAGTTGTTATTTTTGTTTTCTTTGCACACAAAAAGTTTTCTCTTAGCATTATAAAATTAAGGTTGAACCACTGATGTCACATGGACTATTTTAACATTGTCCTTACTACCTTTCTGGGCCTTGAATGTGTCAGTTGCATTGCTGTCTATGTAGGGTCAGAAAGTGCTTGGATTTCATCAAAAAATATCTTAATTTGTCTTCTGAAGATGAAAGAAGGTCTTACGGGTTTGAAACAACATGAGGGTGAGTAATTAATGACAATTTTCATTTTGGGGTGAACTATGTCTTTAAGGTAATTTACGTGTTAAATTTAGGTATGATCAACTCTTGTCACACACCATTTGGTCTATGAACATGAATGCTAACTTAAATTATATGGTTTGTTGAGGATATTTTCTTGACTTGATGGCGAGCTATGTTGTCTTGGGCCAGCAAGTAACCACCTAGAGAACCTTAACAATAGCCTAGCAATTTGTTAAAACCACACAGAACAACTTAGCAAACAGCTAACAATGTTCTAGCAACTATCCAGAACACTTAAGCAGTGTGGTGGCAAGTGCCTGCTACATTTTATTAAGAAACTTAAAAAAATCTAGCTGTTTTATCTGTTAAGGGCCACAGTTATAACCCAAAATGGCGTATTATCATAGCTTTAGCTCAGGAAAATGCTGTGTGACTATATAACATGAAATTATTTTTAGTCGCAGAAGGAGGTTAGCTTGGGACAGATCCCTAGAAAATGCAGCTGTTTGATCTAGGTCAGAAAAGTCAAATAAATAATTTATTTTATGGTGTTAGTGTTCTGCAGGGAATCTGAGCAGTGTAGCGGATCTGGCTCATCCAGACTGGTCACATCAACATCAGTATATTGCCTTCAGTTTCCTTGTTCAGATACTTGATAGACATGAACATAAGACATTAACAGAGATTCTTAATGTCCATTCTGATAATGTGTTCATGTTGTAAGGATGATATGAAGGAAGAGGACAGCATGGCCATAAAGCGAGCAGCACTTCTGGAGAAAAGGCTGAGAAGAGAACGGGAGAGCCAGCAGAAGAAACAACAGCTGGAGGCGGAGCTTGAGCAAAAGAAAGAAGAGGCCAGGTAACACCCAGCCCAGCTGTCAGTCACTAAATCTAAACTCCTCCCCCTCATTCTTAATTGCAATATTTGTCTTTTTCCACAGACTGAAAGCAGAGGAAGACCGCATGAAGAAGGAAGAAGACAAAGCCCGACGGGAATTTATCAAACAGGAGTACCTGAGGAGAAAACAGCTGAAACTTATGAAGGACATGGACACGCTTGTCAAACCGCGTCCTGCGGGGGCCAAACAGAGGAAGCCACGGCCCAAGTCCATCCACAGAGATGTGATTGAGTCCCCCAGGACTCCTGTCAGGGCCATGGCAGGTAAAGGGTGTCCCCTACTGGCAAAGCCCGGCACTGCATGCTTTGTGCTACTCTCAGCCTTTTCCTGTCCAGCTCACTGCATCCCTCTGTATTTCCTTCTAACAAGTACTCTAGATCTTTACTTGCTCTAAATATTTATTCTAACCAATTTATTAACTTTCTAACTAATTTCCAACTAATTTCAAAGTACTCTTTTGAATTAATTTAACCAATCTGGCTGAATTATTTTAGGAATCTTTCAAATTACACTCTTTTGTGTGTGTTTAGACAGTTTGAAGAAGTTAGAAAGGTAATACCTTAATTGCAGAGAGCTGTACTGTTATGAGGGTAACACAAAGTTCGGCGGGCTTGCTGTTATCTTGTGTAACTGTGGGTCCTGTCCCATTTTGTTTTGCATCCAGGTTCACGACCTCGTGTTTTTTCAGTGTCCAGCCTGTCTCTGGCGTCTCTTGGCGATAATGACAGTGTCAACTCAGATAAGAAAACACAAAGGTAAGAAGCACTTCAAGCAGTCAGCAGAATGAGAATATGTTTACTTCCTTGTTTCCCTGCAATTCTATATATTTCTCTAGCTTTACTGTACAATACTAACCCAGTGTCCTTTGAATTCTCTGTATTTTTTCCTTCTTGTTCTTGAATGGTCTTGCTTCTTAGAAGCAATAGCTTAGCATCTGGCAGTCTTTTCTTCTTTTTGAGCTCTCCTCATGTGAGAAATAGAAGGTCAGTCCTAGTTAAGAAAGACTCTTTGCGCTTCCATCTTCTGTTCAAGAAGAACATCCTGTTTTGCTTTGAGTTCGGCAGCAACACGAGGAACGATCCCCCATCTTTGAACAATAAAGATGGCTACTATAGCTCACCCATCCCAGCTTTTTTTGTTTCATTTTGTCATTGTTAAACAAGCAAAGATTTAAGGTCACTTACCCTTTACACTGGCACTGAATGGCACTGAAACTTCAAAAACACAAAAATAAATATCTGCACTTCACACTTTTGCTAGAGGCTTATTTAGAAGCTTCCATAATGTAAACTTCTTAATACATGTTGCTGGTCTTAACATGCATTTAATATTCTGTTGCTTTCTCCAATACGTCACATTAAAAGTATTTTATTTTTGTTGTTTCATTTGATGCTGATACCAGGGAAATTACATGCATAAAAAAAATATTATTTATGATTAAGAGCTTTAATTCAGCCACTGCTTGATTTTGCATGAGAGCAGTTGTTGTTAGTGGATGTATCAGAATCTGATGGATTGCAGGACTCAGTTTTTCATGTCACCCCAGTAGGCCTGACTCAGCAGACGGTTGCCTGTCGCCCACTCGCTCCAGCAGCCGTAACGGAGAGAAAGACTGGGAGAATGGTTCGACCACATCCTCACTGACATCCAACACCGAATACACAGGTTCAAATACTAACATTTTTCACAATATTTATTGGCTGCGGCTCCACCTCCAGTCCAGCAGAGGGAACCTGTATACTGTCTACATCTAAGCTTTTCTAAATGACCAAACGTTTGAACATACTGAACATAATAAAATTTTTATGTATCCACCTTATTCTTCAACGCGGAAGTAAGCATATGGGCGAGACTTACAGTTCATTAGGCGCTGTAGGAAAATAACGAGAAGAATTACAACATGCAAACTCGCTCCAGCAGCCGTAACGGAGAGAAAGACTGGGAGAATGGTTCGACCACATCCTCACTGACATCCAACACCGAATACACAGGTTCAAATACTAACATTTTTCACAATATTTATTGGCTGCGGCTCCACCTCCAGTCCAGCAGAGGGAACCTGTATACTGTCTACATCTAAGCTTTTCTAAATGACCAAACGTTTGAACATACTGAACATAATTAAATTTTTATGTATCCACCTTATTCTTCAACGCGGAAGTAAGCATATGGGCGAGACTTACAGTTCATTAGGCGCTGTAGGAAAATAACGAGAAGAATTACAACATGCAATGTGTTCGTAATTAAGATAATACATTAAAATAATATTGTAAGACACACCAATTTGCAATATCAAGCAGCAAAACAAGCAGTTTTGTACAGCTAAAAATAGCTGTATTTGAAGGTACAATAACTTTTATATTGTGTTATGACATTACATAATACCACCTCTTTGCTGCAGGTCCCAAATTATATAAGGAGCCCAGTGCAAAGTCAAATAAGCATATAATTCAGAATGCTTTGGCACATTGCTGTTTGGCTGGCAAAGTCAACGAAGGACAGAAAAACAAGATTTTGGAAGTAAGCATGTCCATTTTACAATTATTACTACTATTATTTAGTAATGATATTTTATTTAACAAATAAATTAAATGAATAAAAAAACAATACATAATATAAATTTAATTTGTGCATTTAATTAAACAAATTTTGTATTAAAAATTGTGTAATGTTGAATAGTTTTTTTTATGTGTTAATTTAATTAATTTTATTCCCCCCATTAAATTTATATTATACATTTTATTCATTATATTTATTTGTTTTCTCAAGGAAATGGAGAAATCAGGGGCCAACAACTTCCTAATCCTGTTCCGAGATTCCGGCTGCCAGTTCCGCTCGCTCTACACCAACTGCCCTGACACAGAGGAGATCAACAAATTGACCGGCATCGGTCCTAAAACCATCTCGCGCAAGATGATCGACGGCCTCTACAAGTACAACTCTGATAGGAAGCAGTTCAGCCAAATTCCAGCCAAGACCATGTCGGCAAGCGTCGATGCCATCACGATCCACAGCCACCTGTGGCAGACCAAAAAGCCAGGAACGCCGAAGAAAGTAGCGGCCGTGAAGTCCTAGTGTTTCTCGACTGCAGACGTACACAATCTCAATGCACTTGTTTGTACATAATGGAATCCTACAACACTTTTTACACTCTTCCATCAGTTGTCGTTCGGACACACAAGATTATGCACAACTGGAATGTAAAACTCTATGGGGTGGCAAATGGATCAAACTCATGTGAGACTGTGTGATTCAAGTTGTTTTACTGCACCGCGTACGTGTTGTTTTTATATAAATGTGCCAAAAAAAAGGAAAATAATGAAAAGTTGTCATTGATGACCTGTTATTTTAATTTGGTACACTAAAGCACTGAATGTTCTTAGTTTGTACAGAAATCTCGCACATATGTTGACGTGTGGCCTTATGTTGCTTTTTGTCTATGTTTTTATTTAAAATATTTTTTACGACTGTCCTGATACGATTGTACGGCTGCTTATGGAAAGGTTCTCACATGCATAGCTTGTGATTATAACAGTTTAGTACTGTAAGGGAATCCTGTCATATCTAGTATTCAGGTGTATCAATAAATTAGAATGTCGTGGAAAAGTTCATTTATTTCAGTAATTCAACTCAAATTGTGAAACTCGTGTATTAAATAAATTCAATGCACACAGACTGAAGTAGTTTAAGTTTTTGGTTCTTTTAATTGTGATGATTTTGGCTCACATTTAACAAAAACCCACCAATTCACTATCTCAACAAATTAGAATAATTCATAAGACCAATAAAAAAAACATTTTTAGTGAATTGTTGGCCTTCTGGAAAGTATGTTCATTTACTGTACATGTACTCAATACTTGGTAGGGGCTCCTTTTGCTTTAATTACTGCCTCAATTCGGCGTGGCATGGAGGTGATCAGTTTGTGGCACTGCTGAGGTGGTATGGAAGCCCAGGTTTCTTTGACAGTGGCCTTCAGCTCATCTGCATTTTGCATTAGCTGATTGGCATGTCACCATATTCTAATTTGTTGAGATAATGAATTGGTGGGTTTTTGTTAAATGTGAGCCAAAATCATCACAATTAAAAGAACCAAAGACTTAAACTACTTCAGTCTGTGTGCATTGAATTTATTTAATACACGAGTTTCACAATTTGAGTTGAATTACTGAAATAAATAAATTTTTCCACGACATTCTAATTTATTGAGATGCACCTGTACATTAACCAGTGTGCTAATGTGCAGTGAGTGGTTTAGTTTGCAGGCCGAACCCACTTTTGATGGGTTTTAAAATTATCTAATGGCATTGATTCACAGCAGGATTGTGAATTCATTTCATTCCGTTCCTGTAGGTGTTTTTGCTTTTTTTATATATATATTTTGGGGCGGGGGTTGGACCGACTGATGGAAATGTTCAGCATAATGATCTGTTTAATCAATATTTATCTTTCATAAAAGGTCTTAAATAAGACTAGGGGTTAGAAAACCAAACCTTTCTGTTGGTGCGATTAAAAAAATATCAGGTGGACTGAATTGTTTGAACGATATTTCCATGGATGAAGATGAATAACATCATGTGCTGGAGTCATAATTATTTTCAAAATACTTTTGTACTGTTATGTATGCTTGTGGTGACTGATCTGAAGTATTTTCCGGTCCCAGGTCACGCAAAAGTATTAAAAGCAGTTTACTAAATGATATATTTTCCACGGATTGTTGGAGCCATTTCCGTGTTTTGCGACTGAGGGCTAAATCGTTTGATTGGTAAATTATTTTAAATAATAAAAATACTTTTTTGACCTGTTTATAAGGGGTTAAGACATGCCGCATTTTTACGCCTGGAGTCTGTGTGGCATTTTAAGATGTTACGAATCTCAGTCTATTAGCATTTCCCCTTAAAGTGTGATCATCTTAGTGAAATTTTGGTGAAAATATGAATTTTCGTTGGCGAAAAGGTCCATTGGTATCAGTGAAGCCATGAAGAAGGCACTGTAAAACCAAGCAGCTTTTTATTGGCCAAAGTGCAAAATTTGTGTGAATCTGTTGCGAAATCTGCAAGCGGTATTTAACTTAATTTCGCCAGCAAAAATTTGCCAGATTATAGTAGCTAAATGAAACCACACCTTTAATCCTTTTAAGGCAGAATGTGGCTGTATACGGGTAGAGGCTTTGTTGCCTGACAAAAAAAAAAACGGCCTTCCTTTTGTGCCCTTTATTTCAGAAGGAATTGTAAAAACTGCAGTAATTTTTGGTGCTTGCCTCTCGAAACATAAACTTGCACACCTGTTCTCCCATTCCAACATTTCTTGAGTAGTTTGAGTGATGTGTCGGTGTTCGGAATGGAAATATGTGCACAGCCCTGAATACACGGTAGAATGGTACTACTGGAAACAAACGTTATTTCAATCCACAAACAAGGGTTATTAAACTGTAAATGAGCACGATAGAAAACTGTACAGTGTGTGTTCTCTAATCTCTCCAGCACGTCTCTCTCTCTCTCTTATTTTCTTTCAGGCGCTGTGCTGTCGTATTGTTCAAGTAACATGTTCAATTTCAACTGCATTCAATAAAGTTCGCATGGCCTCATGTGCAGCCTGCTCAGTTTGAGTGATGTGTCGGTGTTCGGAATGGAAATATGTGCACAGCCCTGAATACACGGTAGAATGGTACTACTGGAAACAAACGTTATTTCAATCCACAAACAAGGGTTATTAAACTGTAAATGAGCACGATAGAAAACTGTACAGTGTGTGTTCTCTAATCTCTCCAGCACGTCTCTCTCTCTCTCTCTTATTTTCTTTCAGGCGCTGTGCTGTCGTATTGTTCAAGTAACATGTTCAATTTCAACTGCATTCAATAAATTTCGCATGGCCTCATGTGCAGCCTGCTGATTATTGTTTGACTTGAATGAATATGTAATAAAATGTCATCAATATTTGCAACAATGCATAGCCTACTAAAATTTTTGTAGTTACTAGAAACACTGCACACTTAAATAGAAGTATGAGTGCTAGAATAATAATAAACTATTTTAGAAATTTAAGAGGATCTGTCAAGAGTCCTGTCAAGAGAAAATATTCAAAAAATCTCTTGCATTATCCGTAAACACGGTGTTGAAGTAATCTAAGGTGTTTGTAGCCAACATTGTGGATTTTTTTAGAACGTTTCTTCTTGAATTTTTCATTCCATCAACACTTTTAAAGCATCAATGATTCATAACTTACAAATGAGTGTTTCATAATACTAAAATGGTTTAATTTGAGTTCGTATATCATTGTTCAAGACTCTAACAGCCTTAATGAAAGCGACAATAGATAATTTACCTCAGATCTTGAAAATAACTTAAAGGAAACAAAAACGTTCAAACTGTGACCTACGAGTGAACAATTAAGTGTATTGTATGACAAAGACTGTAACAGTCACTGAGTATGTATTTTGAATAATGTTAAAATCGTTTAATCAGTAATAATTTGATTGTGTACTTACATATTTAGCTGCAGTGCGTTTGCCGAGAGAACCCGTCCATACGCCCTTCTGATTGGCTGATGAATGAATTTTAATAATAAAATAATTTAAATTGATATTACTATTATTTTTATTATAGAATTTCACTTTTACATTCAACTTTTGCCATTCTAAGACACAACTAAATACAAAAATAAAATCAAATGTTAAAAGTATAAAATAAAATAGTGTAAATAAGTACAGCAGGTCATCTGATATTTTACAAGCATGAGGCAGAGTGCTGACAGGTGACTCGCGACCGGAAGTTGATGTCACACGGTATCGCTCAGGTGTGGGTTGGGTTAAGACTGTACTTTACTGTGGATGCGTACATGCCTTCTGAAACAATATACGAGAGACATTTATTCAGCCATTCAAGAGCATTCCTGACATCTCTGGTGAGTTGATTTATGTTCTTGGGCGAGTTGTAGTAATATTTGTTTAGTCTAATTTAGTAGAATGAAAGATTTAAATACTTAATTAGGCGCTAGTCTTTCTGGTGTACATTAGTGTGTGTGTGTTCAGGGTGTATTGTGAATCCAATTGTGGATTATGCTTTCACTTTACTTAGACTAAATGTATTGATCAAGAGAAAAACGAATGAAAGAAGAAACGACTGCTAAATAGATGTACAATATTATATTTGCACTTTTAAAATGGCTCCAAAAAGTATTTGTACGCTTCAAAATATCTAAATATCAAACCAAATTGCATTCATTTTTGAATAACAACAGCACAAGCACAAGTCCGAAGCATTTGAAATGATAAAACAATATATGTATTGTTCAGAATGAGGACGAAAACTATTAACTTTGTCATTGTCAAATGATGCTGCTCAGTTAATGTGATGAAATTCACCTTTGCTTTGGTTAATTTAATAGGACACTTGTGAGGACTTAATACATCTACTAAAAATCAGCAGTTGAGTAAATGTAATTGCAAAACCAACTCAGAAAAGTGATTTAGAAAAACATTTCTGTGATATTTTGTTGATATATACACATTTTAAGCATGATTCCCAGCATTTTTGGGGGGGCCACTGTAATGTGTGACATATCACACTTAAAACACTGAGATGAACTCAACAGCTCCTCAAGTCCTGCTCAGACTTGCCTGAACGCTGGAAGGGAATGCTGCTTTTTTTCACGCCTGTCTGTTTACCCAAGTCTTCATGTGGTGCACTTACTCTTACTCACTTACCTGCACTTTTAGGCTGAATACAATTTTTTACTGCCGTGGTTTGCAAAATATTTACTATAGTAGTGGTACTATTGCATTTTTGTTGTTGTTGTTCTACAAAGAGCTTTAAGCTTTAACTGATGCACGCCACCTCCAGCATTCACTATAATAAAGCGTATTTGTTTTAGGGAATTGAATGAACAAAGGCCTAACCCCATGAACTGGGTGTGTTTTTCCAACGTAAAAGTATTTCGCAATATAAGTGACACATGGAGTGTCATTGAAAAGCTCTAGGTTAATGAATCGCTGAGTGTTAGTTCAACCTGATCCACTTGAATACTCAGAAACCATTATCTTAAAGGTCAGTTAAAAAGGCCTATATTTATACGTGAAGCTGGAATTACAAGTTGTGCAAAGTGACAGTATGACATAACAGATATTAAAGTGATTTTATAGCTTTAACTTTTGTAATGAACACAACGTGTCATGAGGGTCTGTAGATGAGCTGTCATTGATATCACTTCCTGTTTCATGTTTTTTGTTCTGTTTTTTTTCTTCACATGACTTTGGATTTGGCAAATAAATAAATAATGAAATATGTCAAACTTCTGGTTTACTTTTCAAGAAATGCATTACTTTAATGAGGCTTTTTTTTTTGCTTCATTATCATATCAGGACAGCTGTGTCACCCTGACAGTTTTTACTTTATTTCCCCAAAAATATTACAAATATTTTTTTTTTATCTTAGAAGAGCTGCATTTAAGTAATTGTATTTACACATTGAATTCACATTTTATGATATGATAAATGTATAATCACTTTTTTCTACTTTTTAATGAATAAAAATAAATAAATTAGTGCCTCTATTTATTATTTCAAAACCTTTTTAAAATGTATAATCATTATTATTAGTTTATAGTTAATGCTACAGACTTATATATCAGTTAGGTAGCAATAATTAAGAATTTGATTGTTCAAATAAATAAAAAGCATCTTAATTTTTCTTTTCTAGTGTATAAATATATATGTTGGATGACAATATTTAAGGTACTGTATGTACAAATTGCATTTTTAATCAATCTTTCAATAAAATAAAACAATGGAATAAAGTGCCTTATTTTATCATTTGAAAACTCATAATTTGAAAATATATATATATATATTAGTAACACTATTTTATTAGTACTGTCAAACGATTAATGGCGATTAATCGCATCCAAAATAAAAGTGTGTGCTGTTTATATTTATTATGTATTTATAAATACACACATGCATGCATGCATGCATATATTTCAGAAAAATGTTGTTTATATATTAAATATATTTTTATATAAAATAAAATAAATTATATGAATATAAGTATATACATGTAAATACATGTAATATTTTCAAAATATATACTGTATGTGTGTGTAGTTATATATACAGAATAAATATACACACGCATAAATTATGAAAACAAAAACTTTTATTTTGGATGCAATTAATCGCCATTAATAATTTGACAGCACTACTTTTTATTATCATTTATCATCAAATACAGTTAATGCTGCACACTGTTGGCAAGTATGCAAATCTTGGATGTGTTTGAAACTGTTCAAGTCTCCGAGATCCGTGAGAATGTGAACATTTGGGAGAGGTTCGTCCAATAAGTCCTTACTCAGCAATGATTCGATTGATGAACACACTCTTTAAAGGCATGAGTAACAGCAAACCTGTCTGCAGTGAAGTGAATGATTCATTGGATTCATCCTGTAGCCCTGTACTTGACTAACCAGTAACTGTTTTGATTAGGCAAAGTAGAATAAAACCATGGTCACTTATTTTGCTGCACTCACATTTTCCTCAGAAAATCATGCCAGACTTCTATTTTACATGCTATTTTCTTCTATTTCACAGTTTTAGGTCATTATGTCTTGATCTTGAACTTTTGGATGTTGCTCAGCCGTGCAGTCAAGAGCATCTCCTTTGAATGTAAACATCTCAAACGTGTCAAACGCTTAGGAATGATCGCACACTGCCTCACGCGAACACGCAGCAGTGTTTAAGCTGCTCGTTTTCTCCCTCAGGCATCAACAATTTCAGGTATCCTCATACCCCAATCCACACATGTCTCAGCCTGCGTCCTTGTTTAAGTCCTTGCACACATCCAGCCCAAACTGAGCGCGAACACGACCCGTGTTTCTTGTTTTCAATGCTGGGAGAGCACAAATTGCTGTGATCTGTCAGCGTGCTGCATTGGTGCAACAACAATGAGTCACCGTTGAATTCCCGATGTTAAATACAGTATTGCGAAGACTGTTTAGGTAAAGCAGCTTTGAGTCGAGGTGTTTACTGAGGGATGAGTTTAAGTGGGGGGTTTAGTTTTCTATTGTTACGCTCCATTCGGAGTTTACAGTTCAGTGCAGTTCATGCAGGAACAGGCCTTTAGGTGAATCTTCATGTTTGGGAAGTAGGATCAAATTAATGTGTGTCTTTTGAAATAGATCTTAGTTTAATGCTGTTTTTGTTCTACAGATGTAGACAGGACGGCGGACGAGTTTCATTTCCAGCACTTCAGCATTCTGCATCATGGTCTACCACCTCCAGCCACGAAAAAACTCAAGCGATAAACGTATATGTTGGATACGGACGCCTACATAATGCAGTCGGCCATGGAAAACATGATTTAAAAGCTGATTTGTTTTTTTCCCCCCTGAAGTATCAATTTTATAGTTTTTTTTTTTAGCCATGTATTGTCCTCTGTTGTTCTTCATCGTCCTGCATGGCATCTTCCTGGTGTGTGCCTACAATGGATGGAGCAGTCTGAAAAGTATCCCACGAAAAACCATTCAGTATGAGGGTAAGGTTAATTTTCATTGAGTTTATAAAGGTGTATAACTGTCTTCAACCCTGTTACCTACGTAATGGTCAAGCAAATACTTTGCTGTATGGGAAATATGTATAAAACTGCTAGTTTATCAAGAATATTTAGTAATAAAACTAGTAACTTCTAAGTATTAGTTTAATTTTCACATTACCTGCAACTTTCAAAATTAAGGTAAGATTAATGTTCGTTGAGATTATAACTGTGAGCTAAATATCAGTCTTCAACCCTGTTACCTACGTTCTTGTAAGAAGGAATTATCAAACAAATATGTTGCTTTATTGAAAATATGTAGTTTTTATATAACTGCTTGTTTACTAAGAAAATATGGTACCAAACTAGTAAGTACTAGCTTAATTTGCAACCCTGTTACTTGCAACTTTTAATATGAACCCTGTTATTTGCAACGCATTCTAGATTATTGATTGATTGATTGATCGATTGTATAAACTTGTTTTTTATATACATGTTTGTTGCTAGAAAATTGAAAAAAAATCACATGTTGATAACAAGGTTGAAAAATTCCAATCCTTATAGAAAATGAATGGAAATAAAATTACTCACATATTGTTTACAAATATATTTAATATTTACATTGACTACCTGAAGTTGATGATCAAACAGCTTCCGATGATAAAGCACCTCTTTTTTCATTGCCTTTTTTTTTGTTTAACTCTATTTAAACCCTGATTGTGGAACATCTCCACCCTGAGAGCAAATTAACTTGTTTACTAAGAAAATATGGTACCAAACTAGTAAGTACTAGCTTAATTTGCAACCCTGTTACTTGCAACTTTTAATATGAACCCTGTTATTTGCAACGCATTCTAGATTATTGATTGATTGATTGATCGATTGAATAAACTTGTTTTTTATATACATGTTTGTTGCTAGAAAATTGAAAAAAAATCACATGTTGATAACAAGGTTGAAAAATTCCAATCCTTATAGAAAATGAATGGAAATAAAATTACTCGCATATTGTTTACAAATATATTTAATATTTACATTGACTACCTGAAGTTGATGATCAAACAGCTTCCGATGATAAAGCACCTCTTTTTTCATTGCCTTTTTTTTTGTTTAACTCTATTTAAACCCTGATTGTGGAACATCTCCACCCTGAGAGCAAATGAACAATTTCAATTGTTCAATTTCAATGTAATTCTTGGTTATGATACTTCAATGACAATAGATAAGGCATTGTTGTTCAACTCACATGTATGTTTTTGTCCTTAGATAACAATGTGATCACATTTAAAGAGGAAGGTGTTTGGAATTACTCCACAATGCTGATTAGGGAGGATCTGGGTTTGCTGGTGTTGGGGGCGAGAGAAGCCATCTACACCCTTGACATAAACGATATCAGCGTTGCAAAGTCTAAGGTGCCGGTTTGGTTTCCTTTCCTTTATCTCTTGGCAACAATATAACACAATTCTTTGACCCTGTTTCAAAACGGCATGTCTGTATTGATTTTTCTCCACCCATCAGGTGCTTTGGAAAGTAACAGAGGAGAAACAAAAGGAATGCACCTCTAAAGGAAAACATCCTGACGTGAGTAAATATCTCTGTAACTGCCACACATGCTCACTGACACATAAACACATGCAAATACTCTGAAAAATGGAAAAAAAATTATGCATCTGATTGATTATCTTTTCAGATCGACTGTCGAAACTATGTACGGATGCTGCATCAAATGAACGACAGCGTGATGTACATGTGTGGGACAAATGCTTTTAGCCCCACCTGCGATTACATAGTAAGTGACATGACCACATAATAAAAAATAATAATTGTATCATAAAAGAATATTCAATTGTAAAGACAACAAAATTAAATGATTGTTTCCAAAATTTAAAAACATGGCTTTTACATTGTCATTGTACTCACTGTTTGCATCTCGTAATCTATCACTTTCTTCCTGGTTTGTGTGAGATTAGGATTCATGTGATCCATCAGGTGCTAGTGTCATGCAGTTAAAAAAACAAGATTAAAAACACCTTGTTTTCATTGTGTTTGAACAGACGTATGGTGACGGGCAGCTGAAACTAGAGGGAAAGCAGGAAGACGGGAGGGGGAAATGTCCTTTCGATCCATTCCAGAGATCCTCTTCCGTCATGGTTGGTATGTATGTCTTTCTTTTTTCAGATAGTTTAAAGGGGTCGTATGATGCGATTTCAAGTTTTCCTTTCTCTTTGGAGTGTTACAAGCTGTTCGTGAATAGATAAGATCCCTAAAGTTGCAAAGACTAAAGTCTCAAACCCAAAGAGATATTCTTTATAAAAGTCAAGACTCGTCCACACCTACTGCAGCCATGGTTTTATGTTTACGCGGCGCGATGCAACACAATGCGTAAAAAGACAGTATTAGTAATTATAATTCGTAATTATGTCCCCATTGGATGCAACAAATGCCTCGTTTATAATGGGTTTTAATGTTTTTGTCTCGTCGCTCCGGCCGGACAAGGCATCACAGTATGGGAGGGGCGTAACATTTCCGTCACACGGTTGAGGTATTCGGCCAATCACAACGCACTAGATAGCTGGCCAATCACAGCACACCTTGCTTTTCAGACCGATGAGCTTTGTAAAAATCAATGCGTTTCAGAAAGGCAGGGCATAGAGGAGAAACAATAATGTACAGTATGTGGAAAATAATGTGTTTTTTGAACCTTAAACTGCATAAACACATTTCATTATACCAAATACACAAAATAATGTTCTTTTTAGCAACATCATATGACCCCTTTAAATGTTTTGTGGGGAAAAAATAAAAATAACCAAATAAAAATTGTAATATATATATACTGTATATAAAATACATTTTATTTATTTATTTAATTTATTTATTTTTGTCACAGATCAAGACCTGTATTCTGCCACATCCTTAAACTTTCTGGGTTCAGAGCCGGTTATTCTCCGCACCTCTCCCATTTCACTGCGGACAGTGTTTAAGAGCTCTTGGCTCAATGGTATGTCAGATGTTACGACAAAACGTCATCTAGAAAACAAAGACTAATTACAGGTTTCATTATTAGTAAAATAATGAAAGGCCTTGTGTGAATATCCTATTTTATATTTAGCTTTAATAACAGAACATGTCATATCAATTATAGAATTTGATTAACATTTAAGTTTAAAAATTGTTTAGAATTTTTTAGTAAAAAACAATTGTCAAAAAAGGTAACTATTGTTCAAAATGATGCCATTAACATAAGAAATTTGTCTCAGAATCGGTGTTATTTTAGTATTATTTATATGATGTTGCAGTATTTATAATTATTTATAATTATCTTTTTTTAATTTTGTATGCTTTCGTAATTTTTTTATAATTTTTTTATTTTTATATATAGCTATTTCTATTTCAGCTTAAACTTATTTCAGTTAGTTGTCAAGGCTACATTTCCTCTTTTTTTTTTGGAAATTTTTCATCTTTTATTTACTTTTATTTTCCTTACCAAAACAATTTAGTTTTAGTTACCATTACCAATAGTTTAGTCATATCAACACCTCAATATCAGCACTGCTTCGAACAAAGTGAAAATCACATTTTTTCTACCCACTCAAGAGCCAAACTTCATCTACATGGATGTGGTCCCAGAAAGCGAGGACAGTCCTGAGGGTGACGATGACAAAGTCTACATGTTCTTCAGTGAGAACGCCGTGGAGTACGACTTTTACAACAAGCTTGTGGTGTCGCGTGTTGCCAGAGTCTGCAAGGTAATACTTCACAGATCCCTTTACCTTGGCATATTTAGCCATGATCTAATAAAGACATTTCATTCCTTATTCTGCAGGGTGACATGGGTGGTCAAAGGACCCTCCAGAGGAAATGGACCTCTTTCTTGAAGGCTCGTCTGGACTGCTCTGTCCCTGAACCCAGCCTGCCCTACATCATACAGGACGTCTTTCATGTCCGCCACAAGAAATGGAGGAAAAGTGTCTTTTATGCTGTTTTCACCTCTCAGTCGTAAGTTTAGGTTTTTTTTCCCGCACATTCTGTATCTGAATTTGCTCAATTGTTTAGTTATTTACTATTTCCTATTAAGTCTTCACCACATAGTTCACTGTGTAGAGTACAGGTGCAGTCACATTAAGGAAATTTTGACGAAATTTCAAACCAAGCAGCTTTTTGTTGGTCAGTGCTGTGAGTCTGTATGACCAACTTGAACCCATTGTGAAATCTGCTTGGGAAATCTTTCACCTTTGCCTGATTCTTATTAAAATCACTGTATTTCGCCTGTGAAAATTCACAGAACAAATGTAAATGTGACCACACCTTAGAAATGACTGAAAATGAATGAATTTGGACCAGGGTTATTATAAAAAAAACAAGCAAAAACATTTGTGTTACTTGAAATAAAATTATTATGAATATTAATTAAAATATTAAAAAACCATATTTTATTTCAGCTAGACGACAAAGCAAAATTGAGCATTTTTATATAGTTTAACTCGTGTATAGGGATGTAACGATTCACTCCACTCACGATTCGATTCGATTCACGATTTTGATTTCACGATTCGATTCGATTCACGATGTTTTATTTATTTATTTATTTTTTTTACAAAATGAGATTTAAGACAAATTATAAATTAAATGTGTCCTTTTATTATTGCTTGGACAAAATGCTGCACATTTCTTTGTGAAATTGAAATATAAAACTATAATAATATACCAATATTGCACTTGCATATTATTGCTCTTTTGTTGGTTTTGATTGCTTTTATTGTCCTCATTTGTAAGTTGCTTTGGATAAAAGTGCATGCTAAATAACAAAATTTAAATATAATGTAAATGTAAATAACAAAACTAAATTGAAATGTTAAAACAAGCCCCAAATCAAATAAATAACACAAATAAAAGAAATCTCTTCATTTAAACAAGCTAAGGCTTTGTCTGTGCTCTTTCCATTTAAAATTAGAGATTCTTTATTGCTCTTTTGTTGGTTTTGATTGCTTCTATTGTCCTCATTTGTAAGTTGCTTTGGATAAAAGTGCATGCTAAATAACAAAATTGAAATATAATGTAAATGTAAATAACAAAACTAAATTTAAATTTTAAAACAAGCCCCAAATCAAATAAATAACACAAATAAAAGAAATCTCTTCATATAAATAAGCTAAGGCTTTGTCTGTGCTCTTTCCATTTAAAATTAGAGATTCAAATTAATCATGATCCAAACAAAGATGCTGCATACATGAAACATGAGCAGTTTTTAATCTAAGTTGAATTGTATAATTTTGAAATTTGAAGCAAAAACAGAATGGTTTGACTTCAGTTTTGTGAAACTATACATAAAAATATCTGCATGAAACTCCTCTAACTTTATTAAAAGTATGTCATCTTTTGTCAAATTCTTTAAAAAATTATATTTTATAAGCTTTTACATTTTTTTTATTAAAATGACAGAATAAGACAAGTAGAATAAGAAATATGTTACCAATCAAATGAAATCAGTATTAACAAAATTAATTTGTACAGAGGTGGCACAGAAGAACACAAACGTGGCTTGTTGGTGTATTTTCAGACATTTAATGTGACTCAGAGGTGGCATGAGTGCAATTAAATCCATAAATTCATGATGATATTAATGTTTTAAATATAACATTTTGAATATAGAAATATTAAAGGATTTAAATAACTGAAAAGATACTTTAAAAAGGAAACTAAAACTGCCAGCAGGTGGTGGCAAGTCTTATTTTTATCACTGAATCATTCATTCAATTGATTCTTACGAACGGCTGATTCATTCAGGAATGAAGCAAGTGACTGTCTTTATGAATAGGTAATCATGAATCATTGACTAACTAGATTAGTTTAAAAACGCAGTTCATTCATAAACAAAACACCGCTGTGTTTGAGTGGAGACGTGCAGTGGCTCAGCTGTGTCTTTGTTTCAAACTATTTTCGACGACGAAATAGAGCAAAATCAGACAATAATGTTATAGTCAGACAATGTAAGTCACTTAATATTAACTTATTGTTTATTGAATTGTATTGTATTAAATCAGTATCACATTTACAAACTCCCTTAAAAATCATTATAAGCTGTCACTCATCTAAGTTCATCGCGATCTCACATTTATAATCAACGAAGCTCTCTACACTGCACAATGAATCTCTTATTTACACCCTCACCTGTCTACACTTTGCTTATGAAAGGATTCATGAGATATGTCTGTGATGCATTACTCAACACTGCAAAAACACGTAGAAACCTTTGAAGCTCCCCTGAGTGCAATCACAAGTATGATGATGATGATCTGGTCAGTCGCACTGGTGCTCCTAACAAATTTCATAGTCGCACGCAGTAGTTTTCAGTCGCAAATCCAACTGAAATAGTCGCACTGTAGAGCCCTGCATCTAAACGTTTCTAAAGACAGCAAGTTCCCCTCAGACATGAATTCATAAACTACCCCTAAATGAATCGCGATTTGTTTAGCATCTCAACCGATTTGAATCGTCACATATTTGAATCGATTTTCAGCCGGCTCGCGGTTAATTGTTACATCCCTACTCATGTAATTTGACTAAAACTGAAATAAAAATGAATAAAAACTATTTAGACATACTTAAACAATAATTAATAAAATGGCAAATTTAAATGAAAATGCAAAATACCACAAAAAAAACAATTAAAAATTATTTAAAAACTAATTAAAAATATATATTAAAAACTATAATAGTATTTCAATTATGCTTAAATAACACTGATTTGGACAGTTACTGTAAATTGTATGATTCTTACAAAAGGGGCAATTTTCTTCTGACCATAGACACTGCAACATATTTATAGAAAACAGATTTTGATCAGATTTCACACCACATAGGCAACGTGAATTGTAACAACTGGACTTAATGAATTTTGTTAGTGTTGCAGATTGTGAAAAAATTGAATAAAATAAAGTACAAAACAAAACATCTTATCCGCACTTCAGTACACATCAGTATAACTCACTGTAAAATAGCTGCAGACTAAGTAAAGGATATGAGTCACATGTCATATAGATCTGTTTAATGGTAGGACTGATAATTAAAGGATAGTCTGGCTCTTTCCTCCAGTTTAGTCACAGATCTGATATTGTAATTTTAGCCTATAAAAGATGATGATCTGTTTGTGTATGCAGGAGCTCAACAGATCGGTCTTCGGCAGTATGTGCATACGATGTGACTGATATCAGCGAGGTGTTCTCACGTGGCAAATTTAAGACAGAGGTGACTGTGGAAATGTCTGATGTGAAGTGGGTCACGTACAACGGAGAGCTTCCTGTCCCTCGACCAGGAGCTGTGAGTGGTCATTAGTGGTCTTACATAATCTTATAGGGGATGCATGCAATTTTTTTATTTGTTCAATTGTACTGTGGAGAACATCAAAAAATACTGACAGAATAAAAAAAAACATGTTTTCATGGAATATTTTATTGTAATCTGATGGTACAAAATAAATATTTGAGCCTATATATATTAGGGCTGTCAGTTTAATGTCTTAACTTAATTAACTAGTTATGCAAAAATAACGTGATTAAAATGTTTTAACAGTTAACGCACTGGCCCGGCCCCCAGACCTGTACATCATCATACATTTCATACAGTTGACTGTAATATGATGCAGGGCAACAACTACATAAATGCAGTTATGCCCTAAAATTCAAGATATTGGGACAAAAATGCCCCTGTATGAGAGCAATCGCACGAGTGCAAATATGATTTTATACAACAATTCAGTTAATAAGAAGATAGTATTGCGTTATATTTTAAAGGGGTCATATGATGCGATTTCAATTTTTCTTTTCTCTTTGGAGTGTTACAAGCTCTTGGTGCATAAAGAAGATCTGTGAAGTTGCAAAGACTAAAGTCTCAAATCCAAAGAGATATTCTTTATAAAAGTTAAGAGTCAACCACGCCTACCTAAAACGGCTCGTTCTAACACGCCCCCACATATCTACGTCTACGTGTGGGAAGATTTGCATAACGCCACCCAAATGTTCACGCAAAGAAAGAAGGCGTAACTTTTATTCTCGCTGTAGTATTGTTGTTGCCGCTGCCATGTCGTGAAGGCGCTGTGTTTCGTTGTGAAAGCGAAACTACTTTGTTTGGCCTTCCAAAAGAGGACACGACTAGAAATCAGTGGTTAAGTTGTATTTACAACACTGTTCCAGAACAGTTCAACCCAAATATTCAGATGTGTGCAACGCATTTTATGAAGGACTGTTTCCTGATCCTGGTAGAGTAGACTACAATGCCGGCTGTTCTGACTCACAGACTGTAAGTACGTTTTTTATATTTAAAGAATTGTAGGGGCGTAACATTTCCGTCACACGCTTGAGGTATTCGGCCAATCACAACGCACTGGATAGCTGGCCAATCACAGCACACCTCACTTTTCAGACCGATGAGCTTTGTAAAAATCAACGCGTTTCAGAAAGGCGGGGCATAGAGGAGAAACAATAATGTACAGTATGTGGAAAATAATGTGTTTTTTAACTTTAAACTGCATAAACACATTTCATTACACCAAATACACAAAATAATGTTATTTTTTAGCAACATCATATGACCCCTTTAAACACAATATTGTGTTTTTGCTCAATTTTGCCTATAAAAATATTACCTATAAAGCCACAGCAAAATTGTTGTGCGTCTCCGAGCAGCACAGAGTGTTTAGTTTGCGTTTTGAATGAATCGTGTGAACCAATGATTCAAAGGCCCATTCACAGAGTGAACTGTTTACTGAATTCCTGGAAGAATCAGCCGTTTGAAGGAATCAAATGAATGAATGTCTCATAAAGACATTTACCGCCACCTGCTGGCAGTTTTAGTTTCTTCTTTAGAGTGTTATTTCATTTATTTATTTAAAGAAGGAAATAAGGAATAGTTAAAAAAAAATGTTGTCATCATTTACTCGCCCTCATGTACACCTGCTGGCAGTTTTAGTTTCTTCTTTAGAGTGTTATTTCATTTATTTAAAGAAGGAAATAAGGAATAGTTAAAAAAAAATGTTGTCATCATTTACTCGCCCTCATGTCATTTCAAACCTGAATGACTTACTTTCTTTTGCGCTACATAAAAAAAGGTATTTTGAAGACTGTTGGTAACAAAGCTGTTTTGGTTACCAGTGACTTTCATTGCATGAACAAAAAATACTGATGTTTCTCAAATTATCTCCTTTTATGTTTCATAATTTATGTTAGGCCCTTGTAGCCTTAATGTTTATGTGTAATACATTTTATGTTGAATCAAATAAAATATTTCATTATAAAGCTGCTGTTTGCAATGTTTAATTGATACTTTCTCATTTAACACAATAATAGCTTTAAATAATTTTTTGTGGGTATTTTCACATTCAAATTTAGTTTGCGCACCATGCAATTAATTAGATTAAACATTGTAAACTACTGACAGCCCTAATCTTATTTTGATCTGCCAATACTCATCTTCACAGTGTATCAACAATGCAGCGAGGAGCTCAGGAATAATGCGGTCGCTGGACCTCCCCGATAAAACCCTACAGTTCATCCGAGACCGCCCCCTCATGGATGACGCCGTCCGACCAATCACAGGCAAGCCCCTGCTGCTCAAGAGTGGCCCGCTGTTGACCCGCCTCGTCGTAGACCACGTAACTGCATCGGACGGACAGTCCTATCCTGTGATGTTTGTCGGGACAGGTGAGACTCCCATTCACCTCTCAGAGCAGCTCTTTACTGTCGGTTAGAGGGTGTGTGTGTGTGTGTGTGTGTGTGTGTGTGTGTGTAAACAGTCCTTCACAGGAATGTTAATTGTACTTTGGACTGAGCTGTTTAAATTACAACCTATTGAATTTGTTGTTTTTACGTTAAATAATGTTGAAAAGCTGGATTTTGTAATGCAAGTCAATTGTTTTCTGTTTTCAATCAGAAAACGGTTATGTGCAGAAAGCAGTGAACTATGATGGAGAAATACACATTATCAAAGAAGTAAAACTGTTTCAGAATGCTGAGCCAATTGATGTCCTAAGACTTCACCAGAATCAGGTACGCAAAACTGTGACTGTGCCTAAACTGTGACTAAAACATGTGCCAAATCGGTTGTGCGGATCACTCCGCTGTGGCGACCCCTGATAAAAAGGGAGCAAGCCGGAGGAAGAGAGAGTTATATTTAGACTCACAGACTCTCTGTTTGATTGGATTCTGATTCATTTGGGTATTATTCAGTAATAATGTCCATTTATTTCCATATGAAAGGAATTTTCTCTAAAGGGCACTGATTCAAATTTCATAATTTTTAACTATAAATTAAAAGAACTGGCTCGTATGAATCATACATTTCGGGAATTGGGCTACACTGATTGTGCTGTGTGTTTATGATTCACTAAAAAGAAGCGGTCAGTTGTTAATGACTTGTTAAAACTACATAGTCACATGTGCTTTGTCATGTTTTGTTTTGAAAAGTGACGTGACGTGGCTAAGTATGGTGACCCATACTTGGAATTAGTGCTCTGCATTTTAACCCATCCAAAGTGCGCACACACACACAGCAGTGAACACACACACACCGTGAACACACACCCGGAGCAGTGGGCAGCCATTTTTATGCTGCGGCGCCCGGGGAGCAGTTGGGGGTTCGGTGCCTTGCTCAAGGGCACCTCAGTCGTGGTATTGAAGGTGGGAGAGAGCGCTGTACATTCACTCCCCCCACCTACAATCCCTGCCGGTACGAGACTCGAACCCACAACCTTTGGGTTAAGAGTCCGACTCTCTAACCATTAGGCCACAACTTCCCCATAAAAGCTTAAACAAAATGACAAAGGTTTAAGTAATGAGTCATTTTCATATAATAACTTGATTATTTTTGTAACAATTCTAAGTGCCAATTGTTAGAAAGATAAAGTGGAGGAATATTTTTTTGTTGCATGTTTATCAAGAAACAATGCATGAATCAGCACAAGTTGTTTGTTTTGTCCAGTTGTATGCTGGCTCTGCATCTGGGGTTGTCCAGATGCCCGTCAGCAACTGCAATCGTTATTCTTCCTGTCTGGACTGTGTGCTGGCCAGAGACCCTTACTGTGCCTGGGACGTCCCAGCCCAACGGTGCTCTAGAGTACCCACATCACCTGAGGACGGAAAAAGGTAAAGCACTCACACACAAGTACAATCCCATATCAAGGAAAAATTGCCAAAAAATATTTGTTTATTGATTTAACCACTGTTTTGAATATCTAAAATCTACTGGACTATATACGTGTATAAATAACATATACTGACAGTTAACATCAAACCTTTTGCATTTCAGCAATCTGATACAAAGTCTAAAGGACGGGGACGCCACTCGATGCCCAACAATTGGTATTTATCATCTTTTTTTTCCTGATTCAATATTAAAGGAATAGTTCATTCAAAAATGAAGATTGGCTGAAAATGTACTCACCCTCAGGTCATCCAAGAGTTTGTTTCTTTATCAGAACAGATTTGGAGAAATTTAGCATTACATCAGTTCCTCACCAGTGGATGCTCTGCAGTGAATGGGTGCCGTTAGAATGAGAGTCCAAACAGCTGATAAAAACATCACAATAATCCACAAAACTCCAGTCCATCAATTAATGTCTTATGAAGTGAAAAGTTGCATGTTTGTCAGAAACAAATCAATCATTAACACGTTTTTAACTTTACAACCGTTGCTTCTGGCCAAAATACGAGGCCGCAATCCATAATGACACTTCCTGCAGTGAAAAGGTCCGTCTGTTGTCCTCTCATTTCAAAATGAGAAATATTTGTTTAGAACCGTTTTTGCTTGTAAACAGAGCTTGATCTGTGCAGATTTCTCTCCTGATTCAGCCTACGCGACTTTTTCACTGTAGAAAGAAATACTATAGATGGGGGACTATTTTTTCTGCTTCACAAAACATTAATTGATGAACTGGAGTGGTGTTGATTACTTTTGGATTATTGTGATGTTTTTATCAGCTGTTTGGGCTGTCATTCTGACGGCACCCATTCACTGCAGAGGACCCATTGTTCAAAATTTCTCCCAATCTGTTCAAATGAAGAAAAAACTCATCTTGAATGGCGCCGCTTTTAAAATCAGGGTTATATTTAACATATTTTTTCTCTTCATCAGCTCCCATGGAACCAAAGATCCGCAGCCTAGTGCTAGGAAACAACATAAGGTTGCTGTGTTATCCAGACTCTAACTTGGCCCAGGTCAATTGGAACTTTGCTGGAAAGCCACTTCCCTACTCAGACAGGAAGTATACTATTTATAACGTTGGCATCCTTATCTACAACGCCTCTGCCGCTGATGCAGGACGCTACACCTGCACGTCAGTCGAGTGGGTGAAAGGGAGAGACTACACCCAAACGCTGGCCATTTATGACTTGCGTGAACAATCAGCAGTAGTTGTGACAGATAAGATCAAGGCCACACTGGGAATCCTTCCTGAAAGCCACACGACATCATCAGGTTTGCATAAATCCGAAGAGCCTCCATGGCATTCAAAAACTGTGAGCAGTGAGAGTAAATGGATAGTAATGCAAGTGGCGTTGGCCATGCTGTCAGTTATGATGGCATGTCTGCTGATCTGGAACCTGTACATGGGCCACATCTCTCCATTTATGTGCTGTGGGAGGCAACTAATCAAAAGCCCCAGGAATCTTCCAGAAAGGGAATACATGCACACAGGAAATGATGCTGTGGACAGTAAACAGCAAATGGTCAGGTTGTGTGTCACAACGAACAGTGCTCTAGAAGCCACTAGCTTCCACGGGAATACCACCAAAGGGGATACGCCAACAGACGTTTGTGTTTTTAAGTACATTACAGACGAGTCGGAGATCTAAGATTTTGATTTTACATGATAATTTTGTATAATTTTTATACTTATTTATTTTTATTAATAATAAAAAAATTACATTTTTTGCATAATTACTGTTTAAAATGCTAAGTAGAATTAGAACTAATTGAAATTCAAAGAAATGCATACATTTTTAACTTGAAAAGCAAAGTTTGTCAAGACAATGTTCAGTTAACATAGCTTTGTTAGAAAATGTAGGTACATTTGCTGCCTTATTAAGGTAAACATCTTACCAATTAGTAGCCGCGTCCAAAATCACATACTGTTTGAGTAGCTATTAAATTTAATAGGGAAGTGCTTTGCATCATTCACTCAGTACCTTGGCCTAGATCAGAATTTTTTTGGTGCTGTAACCCGGTGTTGTACTCAAGTACACATTTCTTAACAACTATGTCTCTTCTCTCTCTGTTTCACCTCAATTTAAGGGATCGTTCACCCAAAAAATGATTTTTCAAGCTCTATAATGGCAGTGAATGGGTGCAGAGATTTTGAAGCCCAAAAAAGTGCATCCATCCATCATAAAAAGTGCCCCACGCGGCTCTGGGGGGTTAATAAAGGCCTTCTAAAGTAAATCGATGCATTTGTGTAAGAAAATTATCCATATTTAAAACTTTATAAACTGTAATCTCTAGCTTCCGCTAACTGTCGTATGCACGTTCAGGAGAGGGTGGTGTTCCAGTGAATGACGGAGGACGCAGGTGTAGCGTGAGCTCCGGTCAGAATATGCTAGTCTCGTGAGAACATAGTTTCTTTACAAATCCTCCTTTTTACTTCTAATTCGTGACCGGTGTTTTGTTTTGCTCTCTCTTGTGCGCTTCCACGTTCATCTACATCCTACGTCATCCTCTGGAATGTGAACGCACTTTCAACAGGAAGCTAGACATTATGGTTTAAAATATGGATATTTTTCTTACACAGACACATCGATTCACTTCAGAAGGCCTTTATTAACCTCCCAGAGCTGTGTGGAGCCATGGTTTTTTTTTTTTTTGATGGATGGATGGATGCACATTTTTGGGCTTCAAAATCTCAGCCACCATTTACTCTCATTATAAAGCTTGGAAGAGCCAGGATATTTTTTTATATAACTCCGATTGTATTCCTCTGAAAGAAGAAAATCATATACACCTAGGATGGCTTGAGGGTTAGTAAATCATGGGGCAATTTTCATTTTTGGGTGAGCTATTCCTTTAATACTATGATTTTGGACATGCTACTAATTTCGCCTACTATATATTAGGGAAGTATGCATATTTAGAAGCAGGGAGTGACAACAATAAAGTCAACTTCATTCTGAAAAGGAATGTTTTTATTGAAAAAAAAAAAAGTTAGTTAGAGAGCCATTCTGGTCACATTTTAGATACAGGATTGTTAAATACTTTGCCTACACGAGGCCAGTCATGGAACATTTCTAAATCAGCCTCCTTTGGCTCGGTGGAGGGAGACCTTAAACGAAAAGTAAATAAAGATCAAGTCACATGTTCATAATGAGTGCCTCCTGACAACCGCATTTGTAATCCCAATGCTCCAATACGAAGCACAATGATTACTGTAATAAACACAGGAATAATTGCAAAGTAATGCATACTTAGAAGCCAGTATTAAAAATAGCACAGGATGTAGCCACATCGACCAATAGAGTTGTAGCACTTACGGGAAACTCGAAAGCTCCTGGTTCACACATGCTTAATTTGCATGAAGAATTAAGGCGGTCTTCATTTCGAAGACGTGGAAAGCTTTAAACAGAAAAGAAAGCAGGCACAAGATGTGTTTGCAAGAAACATTCTCAGTCGTAGATCTTAAAAAATCTGCAATGCTTTGTTGCAATATAAAAAAGGTCATATGATTTGTCATATGCAAATCATATTATTTACAAAGACATGCATGTGAGTCTTAAAAGTGAGGGAATAATTAACCAAAGTTTGACATGAATTGCAGAAGCACTGATGTGGAAATGTGAGAGCACATTTCTCAAAGTGTGTGAGCACATTTCTCAAGGTAAACAGAAAAGCTGCCATGGTTTAGAAAAAAAAAAAGTTCTGGCATGCTTTTTACTCTTTTAAAAATTACTTTCCCTGAAATGGTAATGTGATTGTACATGATACAGTGATACGTATGCATTTGTATTCTACACAATTCAGTGATTTGATAGGCAACTATTCTGATTTCGTTCTCAAACAATTCAATGCAATGCTACGAAAAATCAAGGCTCAGATGAACTGAGATGAATTCATCAACGCAAAGTGTCCTTTTTTGCTATTTTTATACTAATGGTCCATCATTTTGCTGTCTGTTTGAGTAGTATGTGTTGAGAGAGTTTTTAAAGGAGCAGTTTGCTTATTTGGCTTCGTTATTGGCGTTTTGTCAGAATTTGCACCCAGGAAAGTGGTTTGACACATTTTCGATCGCCATTCACATTAAATTAGGTTTCTTTAAGGAGTGATTTAACATTAGATCTTTTTGCTATATTAAGAAAAACATTGTACAAAAGCAACGGAACTATTCACAGGTTCGTGATCTGGCTGAAGTGTTTTCTTGGCGCAAAAATATTGGGTAACGTCCCACTGCAAACTGCCCCTTTAACGTTAAGACGAGCAGAAGTGCTCTGGCTCCATCTGTAGTTCAGAAAAGGTATCACCAGGGCCCGCTCTCTGGGTAATTGGGCACAGCGGCTGGATACTGGGGCAGGCTGGGGCCGGTTTCAGAGATGGCGTTGAATCCGGCTTCTCTCACAGGGGCGCTTTTCCACGCCCCCGTGCTCCATTCTTCCTGTGCCTGCTGAAAACTGCCTCCTCCACCGCGATACAGTCGATGAACCTTTTAGGGGACAAAACTGATGTCACTTTCATTTTTGGTTTAAGGCAGGGGTGGGGAACGTTGATCCTGGAGGGCCGGTGTCCCTGCAGAGTCTAGCTCCAACCCTAATCAAAAACACCTGAACCAGCTAATCAAGGTCTTCAGGATGCATTTAGTTTTTTTTTTTCTCTAGGGGGTTTCAGGGTTGGAACTAAACTCTGCAGGAGAGTGGCCCTATAAAGTCAACTTCATTCTGAAAAGGAATGTTTTTATTGAAAAAAAAAAAAGTTAGTTAGAGAGCCATTCTGGTCACATTTTAGATACAGGATTGTTAAATACTTTGCCTACACGAGGCCAGTCATGGAACATTTCTAAATCAGCCTCCTTTGGCTCGGTGGAGGGAGACCTTAAACGAAAAGTAAATAAAGATCAAGTCACATGTTCATAATGAGTGCCTCCTGACAACCGCATTTGTAATCCCAATGCTCCAATACGAAGCACAATGATTACTGTAATAAACACAGGAATAATTGCAAAGTAATGCATACTTAGAAGCCAGTATTAAAAATAGCACAGGATGTAGCCACATCGACCAACAGAGTTGTAGCACTTACGGGAAACTCGAAAGCTCCTGGTTCACACATGCTTAATTTGCATGAAGAATTAAGGCGGTCTTCATTTCGAAGACGTGGAAAGCTTTAAACAGAAAAGAAAGCAGGCACAAGATGTGTTTGCAAGAAACATTCTCAGTCGTAGATCTTAAAAAATCTGCAATGCTTTGTTGCAATATAAAAAAGGTCATATGATTTGTCATATGCAAATCATATTATTTACAAAGACATGCATGTGAGTCTTAAAAGTGAGGGAATAATTAACCAAAGTTTGACATGAATTGCAGAAGCACTGATGTGGAAATGTGAGAGCACATTTCTCAAGGTAAACAGAAAAGCTGCCATGGTTTAGAAAAAAAAAAGTTCTGGCATGCTTTTTACTCTTTTAAAAATTACTTTCCCTGAAATGGTAATGTGATTGTACATGATACAGTGATACGTATGCATTTGTATTCTACACAATTCAGTGATTTGATAGGCAACTATTCTGATTTCGTTCTCAAACAATTCAATGCAATGCTACGAAAAATCAAGGCTCAGATGAACTGAGATGAATTCATCAACGCAAAGTGTCCTTTTTTGCTATTTTTATACTAATGGTCCATCATTTTGCTGTCTGTTTGAGTAGTATGTGTTGAGAGAGTTTTTAAAGGAGCAGTTTGCTTATTTGGCTTCGTTATTGGCGTTTTGTCAGAATTTGCACCCAGGAAAGTGGTTTGACACATTTTCGATCGCCATTCACATTAAATTAGGTTTCTTTAAGGAGTGATTTAACATTAGATCTTTTTGCTATATTAAGAAAAACATTGTACAAAAGCAACGGAACTATTCACAGGTTCGTGATCTGGCTGAAGTGTTTTCTTGGCGCAAAAATATTGGGTAACGTCCCACTGCAAACTGCCCCTTTAACGTTAAGACGAGCAGAAGTGCTCTGGCTCCATCTGTAGTTCAGAAAAGGTATCACCAGGGCCCGCTCTCTGGGTAATTGGGCACAGCGGCTGGATACTGGGGCAGGCTGGGGCCGGTTTCAGAGATGGCGTTGAATCCGGCTTCTCTCACAGGGGCGCTTTTCCACGCCCCCGTGCTCCATTCTTCCTGTGCCTGCTGAAAACTGCCTCCTCCACCGCGATACAGTCGATGAACCTTTTAGGGGACAAAACTGATGTCACTTTCATTTTTGGTTTAAGGCAGGGGTGGGGAACGTTGATCCTGGAGGGCCGGTGTCCCTGCAGAGTCTAGCTCCAACCCTAATCAAAAACACCTGAACCAGCTAATCAAGGTCTTCAGGATGCATTTAGTTTTTTTTTTTCTCTAGGGGTTTTCAGGGTTGGAACTAAACTCTGCAGGAGAGTGGCCCTCCAGGATCAACGTTCCCCACCCCTGGTTTAAGGGTTTACTTATTAAGGGTTGTGTGTGTGTATATATGCAAGTCACACCTTGATAAGAATGAACACCATTAGAACTGTATCTATGGTAAAGAGCAGAGTACAGATGAGCATAAATATAGCCGAGACTACATTTGTGCCGAAAAACATCACTGTGGCAATCCAACCACTGCAAAAAAGAGAAAAATATGGCGAGTTAACATTGATGGAAGTAACTGATATTCCCACTCAAACAGTGAATTCATTGAATCAGTTAAGCTCAATCAACAAGATTATTATTACAAATAACTATCAAAAAGTAGTCAGTACATTTTTTTTAATGTTTCTGAAATGAATGTCTTTTTAATGTCTCTTTCGCTCACCAAGGCTGCATTTATCTGATCAAAAATAACAAGAATATTGTGAAATATTATTACAATTTAAAGTAACTGTTTTCTATTTGAATATGCTTTCAAATTAAATTTATTCTAGTGATGTAAAGCTGAATTTTCAGCATACTCAGTGATGTTTTTTCTGGAAACTGTTATACATGTTTTCAGGATATTTTGATGAATAGAAAGTTCAAAAGAACAGATTTATTTTTTTTTCAAAAATTTTTTTAAAAAAAATCTTAGTGACTTCTTAACTTCAAAAACTAAATGGTACAAGGGTGTGAAGGGTTGAAAGGCCAAAATGTGAAGTTCATATCTTTTTTTACTTCATCATGACACTGAAGTAAAAATATAGGATGTAATCCATCAAATTAGTTGACATGGGCCACATCTCTCCATTTATGTGCTGTGGGAGGCAACTAATCAAAAGCCCCAGGAATCTTCCAGAAAGGGAATACATGCACACAGGAAATGATGCTGTGGACAGTAAACAGCAAATGGTCAGGTTGTGTGTCACAACGAACAGTGCTCTAGAAGCCACTAGCTTCCACGGGAATACCACCAAAGGGGATACGCCAACAGACGTTTGTGTTTTTAAGTACATTACAGACGAGTCGGAGATCTAAGATTTTGATTTTACATGATAATTTTGTATAATTTTTATACTTATTTATTTTTATTAATAATAAAAAAATTACATTTTTTGCATAATTACTGTTTAAAATGCTAAGTAGAATTAGAACTAATTGAAATTCAAAGAAATGCATACATTTTTAACTTGAAAAGCAAAGTTTGTCAAGACAATGTTCAGTTAACATAGCTTTGTTAGAAAATGTAGGTACATTTGCTGCCTTATTAAGGTAAACATCTTACCAATTAGTAGCCGCGTCCAAAATCACATACTGTTTGAGTAGCTATTAAATTTAATAGGGAAGTGCTTTGCATCATTCACTCAGTACCTTGGCCTAGATCAGAATTTTTTTGGTGCTGTAACCCGGTGTTGTACTCAAGTACACATTTCTTAACAACTATGTCTCTTCTCTCTCTGTTTCACCTCAATTTAAGGGATCGTTCACCCAAAAAATGATTTTTCAAGCTCTATAATGGCAGTGAATGGGTGCAGAGATTTTGAAGCCCAAAAAAGTGCATCCATCCATCATAAAAAGTGCCCCACGCGGCTCTGGGGGGTTAATAAAGGCCTTCTAAAGTAAATCGATGCATTTGTGTAAGAAAATTATCCATATTTAAAACTTTATAAACTGTAATCTCTAGCTTCCGCTAACTGTCGTATGCACGTTCAGGAGAGGGTGGTGTTCCAGTGAATGACGGAGGACGCAGGTGTAGCGTGAGCTCCGGTCAGAATATGCTAGTCTCGTGAGAACATAGTTTCTTTACAAATCCTCCTTTTTACTTCTAATTCGTGACCGGTGTTTTGTTTTGCTCTCTCTTGTGCGCTTCCACGTTCATCTACATCCTACGTCATCCTCTGGAATGTGAACGCACTTTCAACAGGAAGCTAGACATTATGGTTTAAAATATGGATATTTTTCTTACACAGACACATCGATTCACTTCAGAAGGCCTTTATTAACCTCCCAGAGCTGTGTGGAGCCATGGTTTTTTTTTTTTTTGATGGATGGATGGATGCACATTTTTGGGCTTCAAAATCTCAGCCACCATTTACTCTCATTATAAAGCTTGGAAGAGCCAGGATATTTTTTTATATAACTCCGATTGTATTCCTCTGAAAGAAGAAAATCATATACACCTAGGATGGCTTGAGGGTTAGTAAATCATGGGGCAATTTTCATTTTTGGGTGAGCTATTCCTTTAATACTATGATTTTGGACATGCTACTAATTTCGCCTACTATATATTAGGGAAGTATGCATATTTAGAAGCAGGGAGTGACAACAATAAAGTCAACTTCATTCTGAAAAGGAATGTTTTTATTGAAAAAAAAAAAAGTTAGTTAGAGAGCCATTCTGGTCACATTTTAGATACAGGATTGTTAAATACTTTGCCTACACGAGGCCAGTCATGGAACATTTCTAAATCAGCCTCCTTTGGCTCGGTGGAGGGAGACCTTAAACGAAAAGTAAATAAAGATCAAGTCACATGTTCATAATGAGTGCCTCCTGACAACCGCATTTGTAATCCCAATGCTCCAATACGAAGCACAATGATTACTGTAATAAACACAGGAATAATTGCAAAGTAATGCATACTTAGAAGCCAGTATTAAAAATAGCACAGGATGTAGCCACATCGACCAACAGAGTTGTAGCACTTACGGGAAACTCGAAAGCTCCTGGTTCACACATGCTTAATTTGCATGAAGAATTAAGGCGGTCTTCATTTCGAAGACGTGGAAAGCTTTAAACAGAAAAGAAAGCAGGCACAAGATGTGTTTGCAAGAAACATTCTCAGTCGTAGATCTTAAAAAATCTGCAATGCTTTGTTGCAATATAAAAAAGGTCATATGATTTGTCATATGCAAATCATATTATTTACAAAGACATGCATGTGAGTCTTAAAAGTGAGGGAATAATTAACCAAAGTTTGACATGAATTGCAGAAGCACTGATGTGGAAATGTGAGAGCACATTTCTCAAGGTAAACAGAAAAGCTGCCATGGTTTAGAAAAAAAAAAGTTCTGGCATGCTTTTTACTCTTTTAAAAATTACTTTCCCTGAAATGGTAATGTGATTGTACATGATACAGTGATACGTATGCATTTGTATTCTACACAATTCAGTGATTTGATAGGCAACTATTCTGATTTCGTTCTCAAACAATTCAATGCAATGCTACGAAAAATCAAGGCTCAGATGAACTGAGATGAATTCATCAACGCAAAGTGTCCTTTTTTGCTATTTTTATACTAATGGTCCATCATTTTGCTGTCTGTTTGAGTAGTATGTGTTGAGAGAGTTTTTAAAGGAGCAGTTTGCTTATTTGGCTTCGTTATTGGCGTTTTGTCAGAATTTGCACCCAGGAAAGTGGTTTGACACATTTTCGATCGCCATTCACATTAAATTAGGTTTCTTTAAGGAGTGATTTAACATTAGATCTTTTTGCTATATTAAGAAAAACATTGTACAAAAGCAACGGAACTATTCACAGGTTCGTGATCTGGCTGAAGTGTTTTCTTGGCGCAAAAATATTGGGTAACGTCCCACTGCAAACTGCCCCTTTAACGTTAAGACGAGCAGAAGTGCTCTGGCTCCATCTGTAGTTCAGAAAAGGTATCACCAGGGCCCGCTCTCTGGGTAATTGGGCACAGCGGCTGGATACTGGGGCAGGCTGGGGCCGGTTTCAGAGATGGCGTTGAATCCGGCTTCTCTCACAGGGGCGCTTTTCCACGCCCCCGTGCTCCATTCTTCCTGTGCCTGCTGAAAACTGCCTCCTCCACCGCGATACAGTCGATGAACCTTTTAGGGGACAAAACTGATGTCACTTTCATTTTTGGTTTAAGGCAGGGGTGGGGAACGTTGATCCTGGAGGGCCGGTGTCCCTGCAGAGTCTAGCTCCAACCCTAATCAAAAACACCTGAACCAGCTAATCAAGGTCTTCAGGATGCATTTAGTTTTTTTTTTTCTCTAGGGGGTTTCAGGGTTGGAACTAAACTCTGCAGGAGAGTGGCCCTCCAGGATCAACGTTCCCCACCCCTGGTTTAAGGGTTTACTTATTAAGGGTTGTGTGTGTGTATATATGCAAGTCACACCTTGATAAGAATGAACACCATTAGAACTGTATCTATGGTAAAGAGCAGAGTACAGATGAGCATAAATATAGCCGAGACTACATTTGTGCCGAAAAACATCACTGTGGCAATCCAACCACTGCAAAAAAGAGAAAAATATGGCGAGTTAACATTGATGGAAGTAACCGATATTCCCACTCAAACAGTGAATTCATTGAATCAGTTAAGCTCAATCAACAAGATTATTATTACAAATAACTATCAAAAAGTAGTCAGTACATTTTTTTTAATGTTTCTGAAATGAATGTCTTTTTAATGTCTCTTTCGCTCACCAAGGCTGCATTTATTTGATCAAAAATAACAAGAATATTGTGAAATATTATTACAATTTAAAGTAACTGTTTTCTATTTGAATATGCTTTCAAATTAAATTTATTCTAGTGATGTAAAGCTGAATTTTCAGCATACTCAGTGATGTTTTTTCTGGAAACTGTTATACATGTTTTCAGGATATTTTGATGAATAGAAAGTTCAAAAGAACAGATTTTTTTTTCAAAAATTTTTTTAAAAAAAATCTTAGTGACTTCTTAACTTCAAAAACTAAATGGTACAAGGGTGTGAAGGGTTGAAACCAAGGCTGCATTTATTTGATCAAAAATAACAAGAATATTGTGAAATATTATTACAATTTAAAGTAACTGTTTTCTATTTGAATATGCTTTCAAATTAAATTTATTCTAGTGATGTAAAGCTGAATTTTCAGCATACTCTGTGATGTTTTTTCTGGAAACTGTTATACATGTTTTCAGGATATTTTGATGAATAGAAAGTTCAAAAGAACAGATTTTTTTTTCAAATAGAAATTTCTTTAAAAAAAATCTTAGTGACTTCTTAACTTCAAAAACTAAATGGTACAAGGGTGTGAAGGGTTGAAAGGCCAAAATGTGAAGTTCATATCTTTTTTTACTTCATCATGACACTGAAGTAAAAATATAGGATGTAATCCATCAAATTAGTTGCAAATTAACATGTATAATAATTAGGTTTTGTAGCTGTTCTAAAAAAAAACTTTTTATTTTATAAAAAGTTTATTCTGTGCATCTTTTGCCAGGTCCCATGTACTTCTATTTTAAGGGAGATAAAATAATTTGTGGTAATTGACATTTAACCACAAATTATGTCAACTTAACTCAAATTGAGTTTCATACAAGGGGTGGCCAAGGCTACTTCAGGGGGTTTATAGACAATGAAATAAAATAACCATAACCTTGCATCGAAGGAGCATGAATGAATCCAATGAATGCTGATTAGAGGTAGAAGTAGGGCTGCACATTTATTCTAGTGATGTAAAGCTGAATTTTCAGCATACTCTGTGATGTTTTTTCTGGAAACTGTTATACATGTTTTCAGGATATTTTGATGAATAGAAAGTTCAAAAGAACAGATTTTTTTTTCAAATAGAAATTTCTTTAAAAAAAATCTTAGTGACTTCTTAACTTCAAAAACTAAATGGTACAAGGGTGTGAAGGGTTGAAAGGCCAAAATGTGAAGTTCATATCTTTTTTTACTTCATCATGACACTGAAGTAAAAATATAGGATGTAATCCATCAAATTAGTTGCAAATTAACATGTATAATAATTAGGTTTTGTAGCTGTTCTAAAAAAAAAAACTTTTTATTTTATAAAAAGTTTATTCTGTGCATCTTTTGCCAGGTCCCATGTACTTCTATTTTAAGGGAGATAAAATAATTTGTGGTAATTGACATTAAACCACAAATTATGTCAACTTAACTCAAATTGAGTTTCATACAAGGGGTGGCCAAGGCTACTTCAGGGGGATTATAGACAATGAAATAAAATAACCATAACCTTGCATCGAAGGAGCATGAATGAATCCAATGAATGCTGATTAGAGGTAGAAGTAGGGCTGCACGATTAATCAAATGCGATTAATCGCGATTGTCATGCACATTTTGTCAGTAAAGCCGGTTCTGTGATTAGTAGTAAATCTCCTTCACCTGCTTTCAGGAGGAGCAGCATTTACTACACAGAGCCGTAGTTCACTGTCAAGCTATGCAAAATCGCGTTCATAATTGCAGACGATATAATCGTAGGATTATGAAATCGAAGAAATCATTCTGCGATAATGACAGCTGTTTGCGTAGCTTGTCAGTGAACTATGGCTCTGTGTAGTAAATGCTGCTCTATCTGAAAGCATGTGAAAATACCACATTTAATAACATGTTTTTACTTTAAACTCACTTCATAACGTCAGTCGAGTGTTGAAATAAATCCTTCTGTGAGATGATGTGGCTTCTTACACAGAATAATTAAGGCACACAATATTTCATTGTATTCTAAGCAGTGATTATGGCTATGTCGATTAGCATTTCATTATAGATATACTTTATTATGATAAATTATAATAAGAAGAACTCTGATAAAACATATATTGTCGTAGTCCTGTGTTTATTAGTCATGTTGAATCAATGAAAGCAGTTAAATCTTCTATTTATTCAGCTGCAGCGATAGGCATTTCCTGGGTTTCTTCTTCGGAGCATATTTGGATTTTCAGCGCGAGAGCGCCCTCTGGCCTTTGGGTGGAGATTTACTATTGATCACAGAACCATGCTTCACTGAAAGATACGTATGACAATCGCAGCTTCTGCCTAATCGCGATTTATTGCTTTTGCGATTTAATTTCGATTAATTGTGCAGCCCTAGGTAGAAGTGATAAATCACATAACCATGAACTCTTTAACATGACAGATAGTGAAGTAACCCTTTCGGACCACACATTAGCTGAACATTCCTCTACTTACGACACGAGGCTAAATTTGGAAAGATACTGTCTCTTTCTTATGTGATTAACTGTATTGGACAAAAGGTCTAAAGTTAACTTACACAGTGACTTAGCTTTCATTAAAGTTGTTCGGGAAACCTAAACCTGATGGTAACCCACTTTCTTCAAATAGGCTATGAACACTATGCGGCAAACCAGACATGTTCTCAGATTCAAGGAGACGGACCAAAATCTAGTCACCATACAGACAAAAAGTTCATCTCAAAAATGAAAAAATAAAATAAAATGGCCGTTGATAAGTTTTACTGTAAAAACAGCACAAATTGAAAAAAATAAGGGCAATCTAATCTATCTTCTTCCAAACCTGTATAAATTTCTTTCTTCTGTTGAGCACAAAAGAAGATATTTTGAAGAATGTTGATAACCGAATGGTTGACGGTAGCCATTGACTTCCATAGTATTTTTTTTTTCATACTATGGAAGTCAATGGCTAACGATAACTGTAAAGACAGAACTATCCCTGTACGGAGTGTGAACCCCTTTAACCGTATTCTTGCAAACAACGTTAATATCCTCTTAACATTCAACAATAACGTAGATTAACAGCATGCCGTGCACTGCATGTTAAAATAAATATTTCTTTCTCAAGAGGTGGAATGAAATTTCATCAATAATGCAGAGCACTAATTCCAAGTATGGGTCACCATACTTGGCCACATGTCACTTCACTTTATAAAAGTATGGACTATTGTTTCCAACACAGAATAAAAAAATTAAAAAGGTAATCTCACAATTAAGAACTTTTTTTCCTTAGAACTGCGAGATATAAACGTGCAATTCTAAAAAGTGACGTTCAAAAATTGTATATGCCAACCAAACTTGACTTACCTGTCATTCTCAATTCTGAGAAAAATGTTTATGTTTCTTGTGCTAGTGAACTTTTCCCTCTCCGGACTGATGAATTGAAGTTTTCCTTTATTAGCCAATTAAAAAAAAGAAATAAGAGATAAAATAAAGTTTCCTATATACAGTATATATGAAGGGGTATGCATATATATATATATGTGTGTGTGTGTGTGTGTATGTGTGTGTGGTTGTGTATATAAAACATTTCTGTCCCCCTCACTTCTGAAATGATGGCTACGCTCCTGTATATAGTATACACAGTGTAGTTTTACCGAACAAACAGCAGAAACGGCGAGAAAGACCGTGGCAGCTGCCAGTGGCAGCTGGGGATGCCACCGGAAGTGGTGCTGCGACCTGCCGATGCCAGGATTTGCGCTTGCTCTCGCTCGATAATTGACCAGTTTCCCTGCCCTGTGGCAATGTACGAATATGACACCTTTCTGTTGTTTTTGGCAGAAGCTTGTGAACATTGTCGTGCTTTTGGATTTAAGTGTATCTTAAGGATCTTTCAAGGACTTTTGCGGAATTACTGACGTTTGATATTAAAATATTAATCTTGAAATGTGTCAAGCTTCTCAAAACTCTCTTGAAAAAAACACGGACTCCTTTAAAGTTTTATTTAGAAAAAAATAAAATTTTCTTTAAAAACAACAACTTTTCAATTCTTAAAAGTGCATTTCGGTCAACAGAAACCCTCTAAACCAAATGAATAAGTCAAAGCAGTTACGCGGAACAACTTTGTGACTCATTCTTTTTTTTAACCAATCCTATTCGAGGATCACACTCACTGTCCAATCACAGGCTTTGTTAGCACAAAAGGCACGTGTTGCGAGGCAGAGCCAACCGAGACAGCCAATAACGTGACTCTTCGTTGCTGTGACGCAAAACACCGCTGACCAATCGCAGCCTGCGATCCAGTCGCGCAACAGGCTCCCGCCAATTCTGAGCGGGGGAACTCGAGGGAGTCTGACCGGGGAAGAGACGGGAACGACGGGACCGGGATTACACACGAAAAAAACACAACCTACAACTCTAAAACGAACAGAAACCCAGCGAATTCGCCGTTGACACGTTAATGTTATACCTGGAAAAGACGTGGAGTCGATGACTAGCCTGAAGGAGCTGTGTACGGAGTCCAAAAAAGCGCTCCCCGTTTCCGTTTAACGTTTCCAGCGCGAGCGCGGATGGTGGTCGTGATGCTCTCGGGCGAAGAGCCTTTGGCCTCCACACCACGAAGAGGTCTGGTGTTTAATGGGAAATAAAACTGCTTTAATGCATGATTAAAATCGATATATAGGGAATAATACAGTAAATAAAACCAATGAGCTCATATAGGTGGCTAACAACAGATAAGAGTGGAAAAACTCCCTATTTTACCGGATATTACTTCTGAAATGGTTTTAGTTTTTCTGAGAGACGATACAAATGAAACTGCAATGGCTTTTCAAAGCATCATTTGGGGTTGTCGGGTTTTGGGATCATAATTAGCATGTTAGCTCAGATTTGTTATTGACAATCTTGTTTTCTGCTCACACAAAAAGTGACTTTCATTACGTGAAATGTTTATTTTTGTCTGTATTCGTGCGGGTTTATCGAAATAAGTCCCGTTTATGTTGTTTTGAGCTCAGTCTCGGTCTTTGTTCCTCAGACTTGTGCTAATGGATGAACGTAATGTCTCCGTAGTCACAGGTTCAGTAGCCAAACTCAGTCGCCACAGGCCTACAAACCATCTTTCGCTGAAAGGCGGGAGATCAAAACTAAACATTGTACGTCTGCATTATTTCTGCATTAACGCCTGCGTTATGGAAGTTTGTGCGCGCTCTGCGTTTTTTTTTATGTTGGGGCTTTTTGACATTTAAGTAGTTTAAAGTTACTAACACTCGAGAATCAAATCTTTGGGTTCGATGTGACTTGTCAACTAGTAGTTAGCATGCAGTGGTAGCAGTTACCTTCGTTTCGACGAGGCGTACTTTGACAACGAGTATTGTTTTGCGTTGACTTTTGAGCTTAACCATGCATCAAAGTTAATCTCGGATTAATGCCATTTGAATTTTTTGTATTGCCTCTATTTGCCTGCATATGTATTTCTGAGAAAGGATTTGACCTGAACAAACTCTTTATATATTTCAGGCATGGATTGTGTGGGCAAAGCTAATGCCAGCAAGAAGCTCGTTCAAGGTAAACAGCTTAAGTGTTAATATTTCTAGTCAATAATGTAAAACCATCCCCACACAGAAACATGATATTGGTATATGTTTAGTCATACTTTGAGGACCCAGTTTATTACATAGTTTCTTTTTTGGGAGCTTATTTTATATTTAAAAAAAAAAAGTTTAATAAGGTGGGAAATGATTGTAGGTGGATGTAACTTAAGCAAACTTTTTCATGAACCATCAATGACCATTACTGCTGATTATAAGAATAAAACACTAGACCATTTCCAAATATGTTTTACAAAGTTATTCTTATAGTGTCACTGTAAAATAAAACACTTCAATTTATTTATTTTTAGAAAGTGTTTTCTTTTCTCATGTTGATATTACTGTACTGCTGGGTGGTGGTGATTATAAAGCTAGATTACGTGTTCCCAGTTTATCCGTAATGTAAGATAAGAATACATTATAAAAAATATGAAGTGTTAAAACCTTATCTAATGAGTTGTATTAAAAAAAAATATTTAGTTTTATATATATATATATATATATATATATATATATATAAAAAAAAATATATATATATATATCTTAAATTCAAAAACCCAAATGTTTCTCTGATTGTAAGACTGACAATCCAATCTTTTGTTTCTGATTGGCTGGAATACAGTACATGATTTTTGCCCCAGTCTGGAGGAGTTGTCAGATTTCACAGAAAATCTTTTTTGTGTGTCCGAAATGATACACTGTGCACTCCAGTCTAGTGTACGAGTTTTATCAGGTAATTCTGTCATCCATCAAGTCTAATAGCTCCTCTCCTTCAGCTATGTAATTTAACCTGCAGCCACTGAGTTTATAAAGTTTTTTAAATTTGAACCTATAATTAGGCTAAGTAGATACTTTATTCAGGTATTTAAAGTGCACTTTTACTTTCAGTGGGAACCTATCAATTGCACAATACTAAAAGAAATGGCAGAGTATAGTGTGCAAGTATGCAAATTGGGATGCATTTGAGATTCCATCCAGAAGGAATGTGTGATTAATAGGGATGTTCATTTTGGTTAATTTTCCTGACCGACAACCGCTGCTCGTTATCCAAATATTAACCGTTAACTGAGAAAATTAGACTAATAAATTAGTATTAAATAAAAATGAAATGGACAACCATCTGTGATGATACATAAAAAAAATACACAGCAGCATACAGAGCAACAGCAAAAACTGGATTCACACATTCTCAAATTATCACGCACCAGCATCGCTTCTCAGAACAGAAAATCTGAATAAAATAATCAAATAAATAGACCTGCCCTACCTCAGTGTTCAACCTGTCTAGTTTTTTTAAAGTGACATGTCGACATGCTGTACGGATAGACTGGAGCGCTGCCTGCTATCTGTTAGATCTGTGGCAAAAACACCATCACAAAAATCCTGTCAATTTGCAGTTTGGGACTTTTTATCGTGGTTTTGCAGTGTTGAGCAATATAGCCAGTCACAGACATATCTGATGATTTCATTAACGCAGTGGCCAATCAGAGGTGGTTATAATACACTGCAAACTCATTAAAACAAAGAAAGTGTACTTTTTATTAACTTTGTGAGATTGCGATGAACTACAGGAAGATGAGTGATAGCTTTCCATTGATAGTAAGGGGAGCACCCATTGCCCACTTTCTTGGCTATAATCCATTCAGAATTTGAATATATGTTCACTCTCTGATAACCCAGAATTGCCACTTGCCATTGTGTTGCATATACTACATCAGTTAACTAAGTGGAGGTGAAGCAGGTGCTTGCTCAGCGAAATATGTCTGTCGACATACACCCGTGAGTAAACAAATAACTTGTGTAGCCTATAACGTTATATATATATATAATATATAAAATAAACACACATGCAGTATATATTTTGAAAATATTTACATGTATATGCTTATATAATTTATATTATATATAAATATATTTAATATACAAATGTAACATTTTTCTTAAATATACATGCATGTGTGTGTATTTATATTTACATAAGTATACACAGTAAATAAACTTTTATTTTGGATGCAATTAATAGCAATTAATCGTTTGTAATAAATTAATTAATCGTGTATTTATATTTGTAAAAAAAAAAAAACTTTTAAACCGTTTAACTGATAGCATTAATCTGTAAAAATTCTTACTGTCGGTTAACGATTAAACGGTCAATATGAGCATCCCTAGTGATTAGTCCAATTTTATTTTGACTTCCAACAATTATGATAATTGAGGTAAAACAGTTACTTTGGTAAAACAGGTAAAACAGTTATTCCATTCCACGCAACTTTATTTTTCTTCGCTGCAGTGTGCTTTCGTTCCTTTCTAAATGGAAAGATTTAGTTCACCCAAAAATTTAAATGGTCATTAATTACCCACCTTAATGTCGTCCCAAGACTTTCGTTCTGCTTCAGAACACCAATTAAGATATTTTTGATGAAATCCAAGACCTTTTTGACCCTGCATAGATGGCAATTCAACTGACACATTCAAGGCCCAGAAAGGTAGTAAAGACATCGGTAAAATAGCCCATGTGACATCAGTGGTTCAACTTTAATTTTATGAAGCTACGAGAATTATACGCTACTATTTGTGTGCAAAGAAAACAAAAATAACGACTTTTTTCAACAATTCTTCTCTTCCGTGTCAGTCTTCAACAGGCGTTCATGAGAGTACCACTATTCATGTGTGTGATGCTCCTGAAGCAGGAGCCTGGTGTTTAGCCTTGTTTAGCAGAGTAATTTTCATTTTTGGGTGAACTAAAACTTTAATGGTCAAATCAGTTAAATGCAGTCTATTATTGCTAAACTGCGAGACATGCTTGATACACAGATGTTCAGTGTATAAAGCCCAGCAAATGTATGAGGTCTAGCGTTTTATAATCTTTTCTGATTAACTAATAGTGTTGCCTCCCTACAGCACGTCTACCTTTCAAAAGGCTCAACCCAGAACCCAAGGAATGCAATGAGCCCAAAAGAACCAAAGGTCCGGTTGCCCCCAAGTCTTCTGAACCCAGTGCGTCAGATGGAGAAAATTATATGGACAACTCCTCCACCCCACTGCATCATGGCCCGGCGCTGGTAAATGGCCGCGGACCACTTGATTGCTTTATGAGCAAGCAGAAGCGTTCCCCGGCCCGCTCTGGCCCTGAAGCCACAATCGACCTTGCTGAAGACTCAAATGATGCTGTCAAACAGCAGCCTGAACCTCCAGTTGCTGCCACCTGCCCCCTTAGCGAAGAAACAACAAAGAATGCAGAACATGCCACAAAATCTACAGAACCAACCATGCCACTGACAAATAAAGAGACGGAGAAGGACGAAGATGCCCTTCCACTGCTGGACATCACTCAGGATTCTGACACAGAGGAAGAGGAGCAGCAGGAGACTGAAGTTAGTCACGGGAATGAGTCTGTGCTATCGACTAGCTCTACCAGCTCACTCTCAGTGGTAGAGAGCTCACCAGAGCCCAGCAAGAGCGCTCCCACCACCCCTGCCTCTGTGAGTAGACATGAATTAATGCTTAATCGTTTTATCTCTTCTTTTGCTTAAAAGTTCAACCTATTGATCAGTCTCTTTTCTTTCTGCAGACGTCACCGATTGATGCAGCTAGTAAAATGAAGAGAAGATCCCTTAAGGTAAAATCACATATTTTATCCTATTTAGCAACCAGCATTTTTTGTGTAATGTTAATCAGTCTATGGGAGTCAGGTTTTTGTTAGCCCAAAGCTGAAATTTTAGTAGCTGGTGTGGGTTATTTCTCCTCGCAAAAAAGCCCCAAACCAAGTTTTATCTCAATGGGAATGTTTGCACTTTAAGGATTCAAGAAGGATTGATTGCTTCCTTTTGAAGTCTTGTCACTGTGGAATTCTGTACTCCATTTGAATAGCTCTTATTGTCCCTCAGAGTGTCCAAGAGCAGGAAGAGAAGCGGCGACGAAACGAAGAGAAAGAGCACCAGAAAGAGGAGGCCAAAGCTGCCAAGGAGAGGAAGAAAGAGGAGGCCCGCAAACTGAAGGAAGAGAAGGAGAGGGAGAAGAAAGAAAAGAAGGAGAAAGATGAAAAAGAGCGGCGGGAGAAAAAGGAGAGAGAGGAGAAAGAAAAGGCAGATAAACTAAGAGCTAAAGAAGAGCAGCGGCAAATGAAAATTGAGTGAGTGTCAGTAGTTGTACTGGTGTTTTTCTTCATTTCACAAAGGATATGAGTTTTAAAATCTGGTGTAAATCCTATTTAGAGCCAAACTAGAAGAGAAAAGGAAGAAAGAGGAGGAAAAACGGTTGAAGGAAGAGAAAGAAGTGAGTGCTTTTATCAGCCTTTTTCCAGAGAGCTTCAAATCTGTTTTGCAAACTGTTCAGGTCCTCATTGCGTTTGTGCATCTGTTTAGCGAATCAAAGCTGAGAAGGCTGAGATTACACGGTTTCTACAGAAGGCCAAGACCCAGTTGGCACCAAAGGTAAGAATCACATTATTCAGTGTGGAATAGAGACCAGGTGGCTGTTTCATAAAACAAGTTTACCAAATAAGCCAGGTTTATTTCAGTTAGTCTGACTTATTGTCAGTTGATTTGGTTTAAAATAAGTCAGAATAACTGAAATAAGCCTGGCTTGTTTAGTAAACTTGTTTTATGAAACGGCCCCCCTGGTGTGTCAAACTTTGCTTATAAATAATTTACCAATGACATAATTTGAGAAGGAGGCCTTGTTGGACAAACAGATAAGATAAAGATAAAAATCTAAATGCGAGAAATCTTTCCCAATGTAATGGCTGTCATGCTTTAGACGGCTTTCTTCTCCAAACATGTTTTGTGACTATTGTTCTGTGTTTCAGACTCTGGCGTCTGCCTGTGGGAAGTTTGCTCCTTTTGAGATTAAGGCGAACATGTCTCTAGCTCCACTGACTCGGGTACAATGTGAAGATGCTGTTCTAGAGGAACTGGACCGTTATCTTGCCCAACCTGACAGCACTCTAAATGGACTGAAAGACTGGACTAAGCACAAACCTCGCAGTTCAGGTCCAACCAGGCCCAGTCACAGTGCAGTAAGGTAAAGCCACATTGAACTTGTTGCTGAGATATTGTGCGGAACACCAGCTGCAGTTTATATGAGAGTGAAAGGCTTATTCTTTGTTCGTTTTGTTTGTTCTCTGTTATTAGAGATTGTGTGGTCATAACTGACAGCCAAAAGGCAGATGACATCCCAGACCGTCACCGTTATGGCCGCATGAAACTCCTGCACTTCCATGACAACTATCGTCCAGCTTACTGGGGGACCTGGTGCAAAAAGAGCACTCACATTTCTCCACGCTGCCCACTTAGACAGGACAAGGTAAAAACAGAGCCACCTTAAACTTTACTGTTGTTGTGGCAACAGTATTGTGCTTGTGATTACTGTCTAAATACACTTGTGTTGTTCCTGTGCTTCTTGAAAGAGGTAGGGTAAACGTACCTATTAAGCTCACCAAAATCTACATTGAGACATTTTTAATTCACAAGATATTGGTTTCAGTACAAAAAGTTATGTTAAAATAAAATATGAATCTCTCACACAAAAATATTACATTTTATTTTAAATGACAAAAGCATTTCAATTAAGACATACATCATTAAATTCAAAAAGTCTGGCTGTGCTTAATGGGTACATGTTTGTATCCTTTAAGCACACCCCTGTTCCCATTAAGCTCACATCAAGTTTTATTAAAAAATCGTGTTTATTTTAAGGACACTTTTTTTTAAGATGAATTGTAAAAATATATATTTTTGAAGGTACAAAGTCAATAACAAAAAAAAAACAGAACACAAAAATCAAGCAACAAGGCATTTAAGTCGATCAGTTATACATTTATAATGAAATGTGATTTAAGCACATTGCAACATCTAGACTAGTCCATGTTCAGCTAAGTAACGCATTCAAAAATAAGATAAAACAAACCAATAAAACATTTCATTCACGGGGATGAACACAGAACACATTACGAAGCCTCTTATTAAATGGATGTCAACTTATCTATAGTCTCTTAAGGCTGGAATACACTGCACAATTTTAGCCCTGATTTTCCACAGATTTACAATCTGGAGAAGTTCACAGTAGTTGCCAAAGGTCAGAGCCAGTCTGCAGATTTGAGTTGACAGAAAATCGATTAACTTAATTTAAAGCGACAACCATCAGTTAATATTTAAAGTCTGTTTATGAAGTATTTACATAGACGTTCAGTGTGGAAGAGCTTAACGAGAGCAGAAACAATTTGCAATAAATTTCATGTAATATTTATTAAAATGACAGGATTTTGCAAGATAAATAATCTAGGTCATGTATTAAGTTCATGCATATTTTAATATGAACAACTATTATTAACTATCTATGAAATTATACTTTTTCTTATTGATGTCACACTGAAGCGGTGTGATTTTCATAGTAGTGCACCCTTTAGTGCTCACCTTACAATAATATGAAATCTTTAAAAAATTACATTATTGTAAAACCACAGACCAGCAATAAACTATCAATTTATAATATTATGGATTTAAAAGTACAAGCCAGTAATGCCTGTGAAGTAATATATTAGCGTAGCACACAATCTTATACAGTTAGTCAGCTAACTGTGTTCTGTAGCATCTGCGCTATGCTGCTAAAACTATCTTTTGTATCTAATGTAATTTCCCACATCCAAGTTCTAGGTTATAATATGCAAAAGTCTGAACATTAATCTCTTAATTTTACAATAAGTAGTGAAACTTACCCAAAATAAAGGCTTAAAGGGTTAGTTCACCCAAAAATTAAAATTAGCCCATAAATTACTTACCCTCAAGTAGGGATGTCAACGATTAATCGATGATCGATTAAAGATATCGATGGTCGATTAAGCCGTTTAATTTTGGGCTGCGTGCGGCTCATGCTCAAAACACGTGCGAGTGGCTGTGAGTGACGGTATATAAATGCATCATCATTCACTCATAATTACAAATTAAGCTTTTAATGTAATTTAAACTTTAAAAGTACATTAAAATAGAAACAACACAAAGTTCTTCAACATGGAAAGCAATAGAAATGTAGTAACTAAATAATTTCCCCAGATAATTCTTTCATATCGGTTCACAATTGCAGTCTGCAGGGGCTCGAATGGCATCCAAAAGCATGGTCGCGATGTAAGATTTTCCAGCTAACCAATTATTCCTTTAATAAACAATGCTTTTATACCACACTTGTCATAATCAGAGCTTATAATTTGTAAATAATTGCTGGATTCAAAACAGCAATTAAAAGGAGCTGTGACCGACACTGACTATACGTTTTCCCGGAGCATTCAATGCTGTCACTAAACGGTGATGCCACAACTAGAGCATCGTTCACTAGTTTCTGCATGGACCTAACTAGCCTAGGCACAGGTTTCAAGCCCTGGGACAAAATGGGATGCTTTAAGGAAAATGTATAGCCTATGTAAGCAATAGGCCTAAATAAAAATAACAATTTGTTTTCATAAAAAAAACAGCAAAATATATCTGGCTTAAATAATTAAGATAACAGATTTAAAACAGAAGTGTGCAATAAGTAAAATTGTGACATTCTTCTTTACAAATCCTCGTTTTGTACTTCTAATCAGTGACCGTTGTTTTGTTTTGCTCTCTCCCCTGCGTTTCGCTCCATAAACAACTTTTTTTAAGCTTCAGCTGTTCGATCGCGCCGGCACCTCGCGCGCGCACACACACACACCACATATTCTAGCAATTCAAACTTACATCACAGTCTGTTCATTATCAAAATAAAATAGTCAACCAAACATATAAAATGTTACACTGGTCAGTTTAAATAGATCGTAGTATACCGGTCCACTCTGCTGTTATGCCAAGGAC
>NW_015505348.1:892836-932050 GCF_001515645.1 Sinocyclocheilus grahami | reverse complement strand
GTTTAATTTTGGGCTGCGTGCGGCTCATGCGCAAAACACGTGCGAGTGGCTGTGAGTGACGGTATATAAATGCATCATCATTCACTCATAATTACAAATTAAGCTTTTAATGTAATTTAAACTTTAAAAGTACATTAAAATAGAAACAACACAAAGTTCTTCAACATGGAAAGCAATAGAAATGTAGTAACTAAATAATTTCCCCAGATAATTCTTTCATATCGGTTCACAATTGCAGTCTGCAGGGGCTCGAATGGCATCCAAAAGCATGGTCGCGATGTAAGATTTTCCAGCTAACCAATTATTCCTTTAATAAACAATGCTTTTATACCACACTTGTCATAATCAGAGCTTATAATTTGTAAATAATTGCTGGATTCAAAACAGCAATTAAAAGGAGCTGTGACCGACACTGACTATACGTTTTCCCGGAGCATTCAATGCTGTCACTAAACGGTGATGCCACAACTAGAGCATCGTTCACTAGTTTCTGCATGGACCTAACTAGCCTAGGCACAGGTTTCAAGCCCTGGGACAAAATGGGATGCTTTAAGGAAAATGTATAGCCTATGTAAGCAATAGGCCTAAATAAAAATAACAATTTGTTTTCATAAAAAAAACAGCAAAATATATCTGGCTTAAATAATTAAGATAACAGATTTAAAACAGAAGTGTGCAATAAGTAAAATTGTGACATTCTTCTTTACAAATCCTCGTTTTGTACTTCTAATCAGTGACCGTTGTTTTGTTTTGCTCTCTCCCCTGCGTTTCGCTCCATAAACAACTTTTTTTAAGCTTCAGCTGTTCGATCGCGCCGGCACCTCGCGCGCGCACACACACACACCACATATTCTAGCAATTCAAACTTACATCACAGTCTGTTCATTATCAAAATAAAATAGTCAACCAAACATATAAAATGTTACACTGGTCAGTTTAAATAGATCGTAGTATACCGGTCCACTCTGCTGTTATGCCAAGGACATTTTTGCTCATGAGGATGATCTTTTCCGTCTATATGCGAATGCGTGTAAAGTACAAGCCTAGTTTACATTATAAATAATAGTTTAACATTCAAATACATGGATGAGACATGAGTAATAACCTCCAAATACATCTAGCCAAACCCGCGCTCGCTCCGTCCTCGTACACGGACGCATGCACTGTCACGATCTAATACACTGTAAATGCCGGATTTTAAAAAACAAATAGGCCTACCGCAACGCAAAAATTCAAAATCTGACATTTTCCGGAACAGGATCCAGCAGGATCAAATTAAGTACTGGTCATAATACTCACATAATAATGTTTCATGTTAGCAACAGTGTGTTTTGCTGCAGCAGCGCCGATGGAAGCGGTTCACTGACTGCGCAGCACAGCCACACGCGCCACAGTTACGTTTGGGATAATTTTATTTGAAAAGCCATAATGTCAGTTGAAAACATTGCAATTGTGTTTTAAAATACAACGAGCACCACGAAACCATTTAAAGAGGCGCGTTCAGCGGTCTCCGTGAAGGGATAGGAAACAGTCAACAAAGTAAAATTATCTCAAACGAGCTCTCCATTTTGTCAAATGATCATAATCATAATCTATTCATTTTTACAATCCTGCTACTAGCATTTTATTCAGACTAAATCGGGTGAGAAAGCGAGGTTTTTTTTTGAGTAACTTTTGCACATCTTGTCATGCCGGGCTGCATTTTGCAGCATTAAGGTTAACGATTATTGCGACCATTTTTGGGTGAACTAACCCTTTAAACATCTAAAAAACCGCACATTTAGGGGGCTCCTCTTTTGGTGAAAGTTTTTAGACGGCTTTCAAAATGACCGCCAGACAGTGTGAACATACGGAGACCCATATCTCAGTGTGCACTGATCTGATTGACTTTAAATTACAGGAGGTATATAGTAACAAACACATCAATTGGTTAAGACATCAATTATTTTTTCTTTTTATAATCTGAGCTCAAAAATGGAAGTGTGCTTAATGGGTACGTGAGCTTAATAGGTACGTTTACCCTAATTTTTCAGAAATATCAAGGATAATTTTATTTCTTATAAGATAATCCATGGATACAGTCTGTGGCTGTATGTGGCTTTGTTTACTTAGGAAAAGTTTGGATGAGATCCAAACAGGACAATGGCTTGGCAGTTTTTCAGCATTCAGAGAAGCTTGTTGGTCACTGTCGAGGGCCCGAGAGTCCACTTAACTACCTGCTTCCTCTGATTTCAAACAATTCAGAAATACACCCAACAATGCCCCACCTCCCTCTGATTCTACAGCAACTCTGCATTTGAATTAGTGAGAGGACCTATTAAGATCATTTTGTATATTAATAATGAGTAACGTATGGTCTCCACCACGTAAAAATCACTAATTTCTAGCAAAAAAAAAAACATGAAAAATTAAAAATGTCATATACATTAAACTTTGCCAGAATGGAAAACGGGGTTGAACATTTTGCAGCTATTGATAAACTTGTGTTTCTCATAAAATTATAGAAGTTATTCATAGTTTTAGAAGTTTTTTCTCATTGTACCTGATGCACTAGTTTGTGTAAATAACAATTGACAATTTAAAAATGTGAGGTAAAATTATAACTGTCATAATTAAGGGGGAAAAAAGTAATTATGGCAAAAAAGTGACCATGTCATGACTTGGTCAATTTTAGCTTTGTCATAATGTTTTTTTTCCTCTCAATTATGCCTTTTTTTATTTTTTGACAAGTCGTTGTTTTATCTCATAATTTCAACTTTATACGGGGTGTCCGCAGGGTCTTAAAAAGTATTAAAAGTTGATAAATCAATTTAGAGAAAATGAAGGCTCTTAAAAAGTATTAAAGTCTTAAATGCCATTTTCCAAGGTATTCAGTTTTGTATCATCTTTTCATTTTGTATATTTGTCCGAATAGTGGGGTTCTGTGTTTCTTTATGGAATCCCGCAAGATTTAACGCCGTCTGTTACGGCGCTCACTGACTGACTGCACCGCTGCGTGATAGCGTGGGGCTTGTTGATCCCGCTCTCGCTGAATTTCTGACCATTATCGCATGTTCCCATCCGCTCCTGCGATTTGTGCCCGCTCCAGCAAACATTATAATATTGTATGTAATTTTCGCGCATCAGGGCGCCGCTATCAATATGTGGGGTATTTAAATCCCCTTTGAATGAGCGCTCGCAGTCGTAGTTCACTTTCGATAGTTCACTGCGTAAAGGGAGCACATCTTGCGATTAAAAATATTTGTCAATGAGCTCGGCATCTGTTGAGGAGCAAATCCTCCAACATCTTGTCAGTTATCTCTCCTTACTTTTGACCCGTGATTAGTCAAATCTGACTTCCGCAGCTCGAGTTGGATGCAGGGTTGTTGTTGTTGTTGTTTTTTTCCACGAAATTGGGCTGCTTTTAAACTGTTGCCTTGGGTTGATTTTCCCCAGTGGGTTAAAGATTTGAAATATTGCATAAATTACATTTGGTTGAAATGCTTGTACTGAAACATTTTGCATTCTACCTGTAATAAAACTGTGCTAAATGTTTTGGGCCACACTAGTAGGAAGCATTTGAGCTGTGTTTATGATAATGTGCATAACAGTGACTGTAATTGCGCTACTTTAGGCTGTTTTTTTTTTTTTTTTTACTGGCATGGCCTTGGGATGCACGATTAAAATGATGTAATAGTTGTAATCATTATTTTACCTTCTATGATCATTCAGACATGATCAGGTGCAGTACTGACACTCTGTCAGGTCTGCATCAAATCAAGCACTCCGTAATCACAGGTAGACTGTCTGATCAGTCAGATGTTTGTCATGAGAAGTGTTCCACAAAACAGCTATGGTTTGCAGACAGTTATAAGAGTTGTTGTGACAAATAATCTTTTGAATATACTGTGTGAACTCATTGTCCTGTTAGCTCGGAGAGCTTTATTTTCCCTCCTCAAGTTTTGTCAGTTGTTTTGTTTATTGGTCTAATTCTTGTTTCTTGGGTTGCATTGGTTAGTCACTCAATTAATTCTCTTGTGCTTCGTTCCCCCCTTCTGAGTTATGTTGTATTGATAAGGAGTTATCACAAAGTAAGCCTGTTTAGTTGCGCTTTCTTACAATCAATATATAGTAAATGTAAGTTAAAGTGTCGCCGATGTAACCGGTTAAAACCTGGAGTGGCGATGAGGTCTTAAAATGTATGGAAAGAGTCTTAAAAAAGGTCTTAAAAGGTATTAAATTTAACTCCATGTTTCCTGTATATACCCTGTTATATCGTCATTCCTTTCTCAATTGACTGTTCACAAGGAGCTTGATTGACAGGCGATCTGACCAATCAGAACGCGGATATTATGTGCCGCTGCTGCTATCCGCTATCTTGCCCAACATCTATGGCCGGTCTCCATAGAAATCCATGTTAAAACTGGGTAAAAAAAGAGACTAAATTGAAACTTTTTCAATATAACTAAATATAAAAATATGTGGAGGGTTAAGCTGTGCTGTTGTTGGTTGCCACAGTAATGGCATTAAGCTAAGGAATTCCTTTAAATTACTTGTTTTGCACACCAGATTTGTCCATGTCCGGCGCTGTATGCATGGCTTGCAGTGCTTAACTCTTTCCCCGCCAGCATTTTTTTAAAAAGTTGCCAGCCACCGCCAGCGATTTTCATGATTTTCACTCAAATTTGATGGCCTCCAGTATATTTTGCTGTATGAATATTTGAATATGCAATACACCAAAATAAAGATCAGAGCCTCTACTTTTAAACAAAAAAATCAGTTTTATTCTAGCTTAAAGCATTCTTTTTTTTTTTTTCAACACTTGAATATAGGTATTCAACACTTGAATATAGGTATAGGTTTCATAAAAAATGCATTATTTTGAGCAAAAAGGTGAGAATCACATTTTTTTTATCAAAAACTACATCTGGATAATATTCAGTATGATTATCAAAGCATAAATCCAGTAAATCGCTTCCATCAATACCTCCAAAGCTTGCACAGACATATACCACTTTCTGGAACAACATTTTACTCCGTAACATTATGCAGTTTTAATTTATATGCCGTCTATTGCTGATGATCGCTTTCTTTTTCATATGCATCTGTTTACATAAGAGATCGCTAGTTTCTCCATCCTGTTCACATGTGTTTTTGTTCGGGAGGTTTTGTACTCGTTCAGAAGATGTGTAATAGCGCCCCCAAGTGTATAACAATGAAAACACGAAAAGCTGTAAAAACTCGTCTTTGGCGAGGAAGCGTTTTCTTCTAAAAGACGAGAACTCGTCAATGGCGGGGAAAGAGTTAAGTTAAAATACTGAGTGTGAAATAATAAAATGTTAAAACGTGTGCTCTTATCATTCTGTGGACAAAATCCTGTGAACTTCGCCTGATCGGGAGCTGTATATCTGTTTTCAGTGCAGCTAACCTCGCGTTGCTTCATGTCATCTTCCCACTCATTAAACTATGACAGATCCTTTACTGCAAAAAGACAGTCATTGCGACACTATAAAGTGATGAAACTATGGTGCCATGTGCTTTTTAAAACCATTTTCATAGATTTCACGTTATATTGTTGGCTCGGAAAATATGTAAGTGCGCATGCCCAGTAGCCGCAGCTGTATCCCTTCTAGCCTTAACCACAATTCAGACAGGAGAGTGGATTAACTTCGATGAACTTAAACCTGAAAAATGGTGTGTTCCGCGGTTGAAATAAAATACTTTCTGATGTTCATTTCGTGCTTAAAGTGTAAATATGAAAAGATGATGATCGGTTCACGTGTTTGAACTGAGGCAATACAGTGATCTGTCAAAGTGATGAAACTATGGTGCCATGTGCTTTTTAAAACCATTTTCATAGATTTCACGTTATATTGTTGGCTCGGAAAATATGTAAGTGCGCATGCCCAGTAGCCGCAGCTGTATCCCTTCTAGCCTTAACCACAATTCAGACAGGAGAGTGGATTAACTTCGATGAACTTAAACCTGAAAAATGGTGTGTTCCGCGGTTGAAATAAAATACTTTCTGATGTTCATTTCGTGCTTAAAGTGTAAATATGAAAAGATGATGATCGGTTCACGTGTTTGAACTGAGGCAATACAGTGATCTGTCACGACACATTGAAGAGCCACAAAACAGTATTATTGTTTGAATTTCTTTAAAAATTACAATTTAAAAGCTGAGAGTCCTGAGACCTTGTTTCATATAAGAAGTAACCTGCTCTGTATTCTCTGTCGGCATGTTTTCAGTGTCCTCTTTGGTCTGCGATGTATTTTCCGCTGTGTGAGAACATGATTTGTAGTGTGAGAGCGGCATTGTTTGTCGGGGATAGCAACAGTAACTAAGGAGGGGTGGGTCTTTGCGAAGGGTCAATTCCGTCTTTATCTCATTGTGAAAAAATTTAACTATATTATTGCCCTACACTTTATATAAAGTTGGATATATAAGTATGTATATCCATGTACATGTGGTATACTCATGTTGGGAGAAACAGCAATCACAGCTGCTTGATTGCATGAATAAGTTGCAAAATGTAAATTAAATTACCCAGCTCTATCCTGCTAAATGCAACTATAAGGCATGAAGGCATTAGGATTCTAAACATGAACATGGTGGTTTTCTCTGAAGCTGCTTTGAAATTTATAATTATGACTTTATTATTTACCAAAGCTTCCATAGTAACCTGAAGTTTTTGTCTTATCAGGAGTTGCTGGATTATGAGGTGGACAGTGATGAAGAGTGGGAGGAAGAGGAGCCAGGAGAGTCTCTGTCACACAGTGAGGGGGTGAGTGATATGACATCACTATTTCTGTAGTGACAAATTAGCCATTGTTGTCTGCATGTTTGAATTTGGTGTCGACTTCAACCTGGCTTTTCCTTCCAGGATGATGACGATGAAGGAGGAGATGATGACGACGATGATGATGGGTTCTTTGTGCCCCACGGTTATCTGTCTGAAGGAGAAGGAGCACTTGAGGAAGATGAGGTATTTTAAACTTCTTCAGTCGCCCCTTTCAGTCACGTCATGATGCTAACGGGCTACTCTTGCAGGAGGGTGGAGATCCAGAGAAGCAGAAAGTGCGTCAGAGGATGAAGGCTCGTGAATGGGAGCATGAGCTGATGTCTAAAGGGAAGGTGAAGGTGTTGGAGGCAGTGGTACGCGGCTGCCTGTGGGATGGGGAAGAGCCTGCGTTGGACCTCCTGCAACCGTACGCTATCTGCATGCTTGAGCCTTTACCCAGAAACGAGCCCTGCACCCCTGAACAGGAACTCTCACGCCAACAGAGGAATGAGAAACGTGAGTACAGCATGTGTGCTTGTCTTTTATATGCCTGGTAGATTATAGACACATTAAGAAGCTAAAGTTTTCTCATCGGCAGTCTGTTGCTTTATGAAATTCTATTGTTAAAATGAGCCTCTACATGCAGTGCTCAAGTGTAAGATCATGCAAGGATGGCATTTGCTTTGTGATGAAGTGCTCACACTGTATTATAGGACGTTTTCAGCCTATTCACGCACACCATGAGTGGTGCAACAAAGCAGTGTGAATCACCAGTGAAAATTCACACCCAAAAATGGGCACACATGAATATTTTCATTATCCCTTTGAAGTTTGCATACTTAAACAAAGCTGGAACTGTCTTCTCTATATGCTTTAAATACAGTTGCACTGCAAAACCTCTCACATGTTTTGTTGTGTTAATGCATTTTCACTTCTCTTCAGTGCTGTCACAGCTGCTGCCATTGCTGCATGGGAATGTGAACAGCAGTAAGGTCATAATCAACGAGTTCCTGGAGTTCTGTCGCCAGCAAGCTTCCTCACCCACAGAAAGCCCTCAGAGTTTTACTGACAGCGTCCCACCCAGGTAACCCAGCCTCACAGTGTCATACTGAAAATTAGCATCAACCTAGTTCCATTTGTTAACTATATTTCATGCATTAACTAACATTAGTCCCTTTCACATATACAGTCTTTGCTGGTAAATTACCGTTAAGAGATCATGTGTGAACAGGTCCTTTTAAAAAAAACGGTAAATTTGTTCCGGTAATTTACCAGTAAGAAAAGTTGTAATATTACCTGTAATGTGCTCTGTGTGAACGCAGAACGAGATTACCGGTATGAGCACGCTGACATAAGGCGTCCAATCATAACATTCTGAAGCAGATGACATATTTACGCGCTGTGTAGTTCGGTTTGAAGTCGTCTTATACAGTGTCTTAAAAGGTCAATTCCAGTTATGTCACAGAATTTACTGGTATTTTGAAACTGATGTGTGAATGGTGCTTTACTGGTAAAAAGATGTAATATCATTGCCTGTGCGAACAGTGCATTTTTGTATTTACTGTTAAAGTCGTTCCGGGAATTTTACGGCAATTTACTGGAATTACTGTGTGAAAGGGGCTCTTAACTAACAATGAGCAATACATTTGTTACAGTATTTATTAATCTTTATCATTAAAAATACAGCTGTTTATTGTTAGCTCAGGTTCATTGAATAACATTAATAATTACAACTTTTGATTTTAATAATGTATTAGTCAGTGTTGGAATCAACATTAACTTAGATTAATAAATGCTTTGGAACTATTTTTCATTATTAGTTTGTTAAAGGTGGGGTAAGTGATTTCTTGTAGCCAGTGTTGACATTTCAAATCACCAAAACATACACGCCCCTATTTTGACAGCTCCGCCCCACATATACGTACGCACTCGATTAATTCTGTGAAACAAAGCAAAACCAATGTTACACCGTGTCTACACTGGATGCGAGCGGCTCGACAAAATACTATAGAACTCATTATAATCAGTGATGCTGTCTACAGTGGATGCGGCACAGCATGACAAATCCCTGACAGAAAACTGCTGCTGCGTTCTATTTATTGTGTGATGTATTGACACAAATTTCAAATGATTTTCAACGGTCGCTTTGTCGCGTCCAGTGTAGACTGCTATCGAGCACTGGAAAGCTGATCCGATATTTACACGTGTCCTACTTCTTGCCTTATCGTAAGTCTTCTTTTGTTCCACAGACAAAAGTTTGTTTTTATCCGCCATCTTATCTTTCTGTCGCTCGGCTAGACTAATGTCCGTCTTGGGCACTGAACGCTCTCTCCTCCACATCATGAGTAGACACACCCCTTACCGCTGATTGGCTGCAAGTTTGTTTTGGTACTCGGCCCGACTCAGTTTTCTAAAGCGTTTTTGAAAAAATACATACCCCAACTTTAACAAATGTAGTTAACTGTTGTTAACACATGGAACCGTATTATAAAGACTGGAACACACCAAGCTGACTTTAAAAAAAACTAGCAGTGACGAAAGCCGACAGTGTTGTCGCCTCGCGTCGGCAGCGTCTGGACAAAAAGCTGCACTTGAACACACCGCACAGACTACAGCCGACTGCAAACTAACACGTGTGTTCTGCGCCTGCGTGAGAGGAGTTAGCAGTCTATATCAGCAGCTATCAATAATATATATTTGTTAGGGCTGCACGATAAATCGAAAAATGAAATCACGATAAGGTAGAAGCTGCGATTGTCGTGTATCTTTCAGTGAAGCACGGTTCTGTGATCAGTAGTAAATCTCCATCCGAAGGCCAGAGGGCGCTTTCTAGCGTAAACTCCAAATACGCCCTGCAGAAGAAACCCGCTGCAGCTGAATAAACAGAATATTTAACTGCTTTTTTTTTTAGTTCTTTTTATTATAATTTTCATCATAATAAAGTATATCTATAATGAAATGCTAATCGACATAGCCATAATCACTGCTTAGAATACAATGAAATATCGTGTGCCTTAATTATTCTGTGTAAGAAGCCGCATCTCACATTTATTTCAACACTCGACTGACGTTATGAAGTGAGTTTGGAGTAAAAACATGTTATTAAATGTGGTATTTTCACATGCTCTCAGATGAAGCAGCATTTACTACACAGAGCCGTAGTTCACTGACAAGCTACGCAAACAGCTGTCATTATCGCGGAACGATTTCTTAGATTTTATTATCGCGCTATTAAATCGTCTGCGATAATGAATGCAATATTGCGTAGCTTGTCAGTGATCTACGGCTCTGTGTATTATATTCTGCTCCATCTGAAAGCACGTGATGGAGATTAACTGCTAATTACAGAACCGGCTTTCCTGACGAGATGCGCATGACATTAGCATTCGATTAATCGTGCAGCCTTAATATTCGTCATTCAAAAGGAGAAACTGAAACAAGGATATACGCATATATACGAAATGTAAACAAAGCAGCGCTTGCTTACCATGTTGAATATCAGTTATGTTGATAACTAACTTAATTTTAAGTCCCGACATCCCGACAGACGCTTACCGATATTGCCCTACGGCCGACCGTTGGCTTGGTGTGTCCCGGGCTTAAAGTTTTAGATTTTTCCATTAGCTTTTGGATTATTGCAGAAAATAAATGCTGTGACCAACAAAAATTCAAAATTGTATCTATCTTTAAAAATTAGCAGACCTTTTATTAATTTTGAAGCATAAATACAGAAATAAAAAAGCTAGTTGGGATATAAATTAACTACACCACGGCTGCATGACTTTAAAGGATTATTTCACTCCTGAATTAAATTTTCCGGATAATTTACTCACCCCCATGTCATCCAAAACGTTCATGTCTTTCTTTTTATCTTCAGTCAAAAAGAAATTAAGGTTTTTGTGGAAAACATTCCAGGATTTTTCTCCATATAGGGTAAACGTACCTATTAAGCTCACGTACCCATTAAGCACACTTCCATATTTCAACTCGGATTATAAAAAGAAAAAATAATGTATTATCATACTTGATGTCTTAACAAATTGATGTTTGTTAATACATCTCTCCTGTAATTTCAAGTCAATCAGATCAGTGCACCGATATAGGAGTATCCATGTGTTTACACTGTGTGGCGGCCATTCTGAAAGCTGTCTGAACACTTTCACCAAAAGAGTAGCTCCTTAAATGTGCATTTTTAAGATATTTAAGCCTTTATTTTGGGTAAGTTTCACTACTTATTGTAAAATTAAGAGATTAATGTTCAGACTTTTGCATATTATAACCTAGAACTTGGATGTGGGAAATTACATTAGATACAAAAGATAGTTTTAGCAGCATAGCGCAGATGCTACAGAACACAGTTAGCTGACTAACTGTATAAGATTGTGTGCTACGCTAATATATTACTTCACAGGCATTACTGGCTTGTACTTTTAAATCCATAATATTATAAATTGATAGTTTATTGCTGGTCTGTGGTTTTACAATAATGTAATTTTTTAAAGATTTCATATTATTGTAAGGTGAGCACTAAAGGGTGCACTACTATGAAAATCACACCGCTTCAGTGTGACATCAATAAGAAAAAGTATAATTTCATAGATAGTTAATAATAGTTGTTCATATTAAAATATGCATGAACTTAATACATGACCTAGATTATTTATCTTGCAAAATCCTGTCATTTTAATAAATATTACATGAAATTTATTGCAAATTGTTTCTGCTCTCGTTAAGCTCTTCCACACTGAACGTCTATGTAAATACTTCATAAACAGACTTTAAATATTAACTGATGGTTGTCGCTTTAAATTAAGTTAATCGATTTTCTGTCAACTCAAATCTGCAGACTGGCTCTGACCTTTGGCAACTACTGTGAACTTCTCCAGATTGTAAATCTGTGGAAAATCAGGGCTAAAATTGTGCAGTGTATTCCAGCCTTAAGAGACTATAGATAAGTTGACATCCATTTAATAAGAGGCTTCATAATGTGTTCTGTGTTCATCCCCGTGAATGAAATGTTTTATTGGTTTGTTTTATCTTATTTTTGAATTACTTAGCTGAACATGGACTAGTCTAGATGTTGCAATGTGCTTAAATGGCACTTCATTATGAATTATATAACTGATCGACTTGAATGCCTTGTTGCTTGATTTTTTATTTTAATTTATTTGGGGTTTTTTTGTGATTGACTTTGTACGTAAAAAAAATAATAAATTATTCTTTAAAATTGTTATTGTTTAAAATAAACACGATTTTTTAATAAAACTTGATGTGAGCTTAATGGGAACAGGGGTGTGCTTAAAGGATACAAACATGTACCCATTAAGCACATCCAGACTTTTTGAATTTAATGATGTATGTCTTAATTGAAATGCATTTGTCATTTAAAATAAAATATTTTTGTGTGAGAGATTAATATTTTATTTTAACATAACTTTTTGTACTGGAACCAATATCTGATTTTGGTGAGCTTAATAGGTACGTTTACCCTAGTGGGCTTCAATGGGGATCAGTGTGTTGAAGGTCCAAATTGCAGTTTCAATGCAGCTTCAAAGGGCTCTACACGATCCCAGCCGAAGAATAAGGGTCTTATCTAGTGAAACGATCTGTCATTTTCTTAAATTGTATACGATATCGGCCAAATTTTCTTATCAGGCCGATACCGATAACAGAAAAAATGAGCATTTATCAGCCGATACCGATATGGTGGCCGATATATCGTGCATCCCTAGTTTTAACCACAAATGCTCATCTATTTGGACCTTCAACCCGTTGGCCACCACTAATTATCAGGATTTTTTTATTCTGGAAGTGAACTAATCCTTTAAGCTTCTGACTCTTTCAGTCTTTATTTAAAATCTACAAGTTGGCAAGTTTGAGTAGTTTGCAAGAGCTAAAAGTGGACTAGTGAGTCAGATGAGTTTTCCTGTTTTGTGTGATAACATTTAATGTCCCCGATAACATCAGCAGTTCCCTTTAGTCACTTGTTAGCAACCGCCTGTTGAAAGGCATATACAAGCTTAGAAAAATAACAGTGGGCATTACTGATGCATTTTATGCCAGAATAAAAGTGAAAATATCTGGGTTTCAGCAGTCATCATTCCTGCAACACTATTGATAAATTCCTTTGGAAATATGTGGCTATTTTGGTGTATATTTCTGTGTAAATCAATGACTTGTTTGCCCAATGCCTGGAAAACATGTTGTCATTGGCTTCCAGTTTTTTTTTTTTTGGCAGCATGTCAGAATATTACAAAGCAACACAAAACACATTTCTAAGCATATTGTTTTGGTTTGCCAAAAGGATCCACGTCAGGCGTATCATAAAGGAGCACGCCATGTACAAAAAGCGCTCCACTTACAGACGATGCTGCTGGTATGTGCATCCAGAAGTTCTGGCCCGTCATTCTCAGGAGGCCTTGCCCGTTCCCTGCCAGTGGACCTACCTCACCTCCGGCACTCAGATCACCCGCGACGAGCACGCCGGCTCACAGGGCAATTCGCCCACTGCGTCCAGCTCCACCACACCCTCCAACAAGAGGAAAAGCGCCAGCAGCCACTCCATCACGAAGTACATGAAGAAATGTGGCGACTCCGAACAGGTGCAGTGGTGAAGACTTTTTTTTTTCCTTACTGTTTGTCTTCTGCTAACTTTGCTGTTTTTTACACAACAAATTCAGACTGAGGCCATGGAGACCGATGGCTTCCAAGCAGACACTGAAGATGATGAAGACGATGATTGTATCATCATTGGGGAACAATCTGGTTGGTATATGTTGCTAAGAAAGCTTGACAACAAACAACTCTGCCAGAATAAGCTTGATAAAGGTTTTTTTTCCCTCTTAGGATCCTCTGAACAGGATGCCAACACGTCCTTGCAACAAACCGAGGGGGAAACGGAACCCATGGACACAAATGCATCCGAAACTGCTGCTCTTGCCCTACCCTGCCTCACCCCAGCTACCGCCTGAGATCTGACCCCTTCCTGTTGGGTTTGCATGCACGTGAACCAGACGCTCAAAATCTGATCTTCAGTTCGAAGGATCACACAGTATTAAAGGTCCCCAGAATGAATAATTTGTCTCCTCTTCTTTAAGTGGAGGTCTGCTAGATGGTGTACCGTTCTTCTTTATAGGTGAGGTCCCACTTTTTGAAAGCTCTGCTGGTACATTCATCAGCTCTGACACCAATCAGGAGGTTGATGCTCTCTGCTGGGCTCAGTGCTCGGCACCTTGTTTTAAATCCTTTTTTTTTTTTTCATTCAGAATACTTGAACTGGTGTATGTCTTTCAAAAATAATGACAATTGAAATATATTGCACTTTTATATTCCATTTCTGTTTCTTTCTTTCTTCTACCCCCATCATAACTTCTTTAGCCCACCAGAAGTCTTTCCCTTGTTTTCTTTTCCAAGAGGCTTTGTATAAAAACTGCATTGCCCAGGCTACCATACGTGGTGTAAATACTGTTTTTGGTTTTTTGAAAAATGGTGTAGAAACTAAAATAGTAGGTGGCCGTCCAATATGGGGAAAAAACAGCAGCATTGGCGTTTCTTTTGGCGAAGTGTTTTCTTGTCTCGAAAGCCAAGTGTTTTCTTAATTGTCTCGAATAAACTGCACCGTAGTTTGCAGTTGTAATGGGTTTCCTACAACGCTTGTTTAAATAAAGCATTATTTAAAAATGAACAACTTTTAATATGTTGTTAACGAACGTTTTTCTTCCAAGTGATCACATGGCGTTTGGTTTCTTTCACATACACTCATCTGACAATGCATTTTATTTCATACATTACATCAAATGCAATAGAACAACATTTTATACTTGACAAAATAGTGTAAAATACAAGCACTGATCATTTTTAAAATAGCATGGTTTAATAAAGAAACAAGCGCGTGACACTGATCTTCTGCAACGGAATCAGTCTAATACCCAAAGTATTCACCTTGTTTTTAACATACAATTGGGTGCACTTTTAACTTGACTGCAAGCTTTCCGGTGTCAACCGCTTTACAAAAAGAGTCTACTGTGCTCCATGATATTGCGAACTGGTATTTGTTACAAATAGTTACATTATCGTAATTATAAACACTGGTTTGTAGCGTGTTTTTTTTTTTTAGTTTACTGCACTGTATTAAAAGTTATTTACCTACAGTGGCTAATGAAGAGGAAGTCGCACATTCACAGTAAATGGTTTTTGCGTTTAAAAATAAGGTGGACCGTTGACGCCATCGCGCAGCCTTTCAAGCTATATTTCATTTATTAGCATTTGTTAGTGTGTGTGAACACAGACTAGAAAGATTAAAACTTATCTAGTGTCTGTGCCATTTCTCTCCAGAAGTTATCCATCTTATTTTTAACGCGAGTGCGTGGCCATTTGTAAATATGCAAGGCTTCCAGTGTCGATCACTTCCAGTTATTTTATCTGTACAAAAAGTGGCATTATGCTGCTTAATATTCCAAACTAATGTTTTATATTATTTAAATATTATCCATAAACACTGGTTTGTAACGCAAATCGTTTTACCGTTTACTGCACTTTATTCTTCTGGTTTACACCGAAGCAAATAAAGCAGAAGTTTCACACATTCACAGAAAACGGCTTACTTTAGAGTTGCAAAACGTTCCGTATTATGGGTTTCTTTTGAACTATGAAGCAATAGGCCGGGTTAGTGTTGCCACCTTGTAGACAAAATAATTAGTGCAAAAAAATTGGAAAATCTGCATTAGGAGGTATATTGTTGTTGGAGACCAGAGCTTTTCGTCTAATTTAAGTTGCGTTGTAACATTCATGCGTAGTTTAATTTATGTTAAGCAGGAAACAAAACATTAATACCACAAAAGACAGAACTTGGTAGAGCTCATGTTAGATCAGTGCTTCTGTTGCCACAATGAGATTTCATGGTACATCAAGATTTCTCTCTTTCAGCAGTAGCTTTACATTACAACAGATCCTCTCACAGACCATCTCCAAACGAACTGAGCATCTTCCCTCATATAATGACTGGTCATGTTACCTCAAGCAACAATGCATTATAAAATATGACAGATTGTTTAGAAATTGGCCCATAAGGTGCTAACGCTCCTCATAACATCACTGACAGGAAAAACTCCTGTGTTTAGTACCATATAAATCCACCTAGCACATGCTGTGGACACAATCAGTGCATCAGGCCCATCCTGTGAAACTGGGATTGTGGTGGTGGACGATGGGAGAGAAACTCGCGAGAGAGTGCAGGCGGGGACAGCAGTGACTGGGGAGACTAAACGTTCAGCTCAGGGTCTTGATGTTCTCTGACAGTGCGGCTTTAAGCAGAACAGCGGTCTTTCCTCCAGCGGCAGCGATGTCTGCCTGCACTGCGGCGTCCCATGAAAAGGTCAGCTCGGCTGCTGGGGCCTGGAAGGTGAAAACAAATTGATCATTTTGTATCGAATTAAACATTGTGGACTTTTGTTTAAACTTGACTTACCAGGTTGCACTCATTCAGAGCCAATTCCTCATCATCCTTTAGTTTTTGTCCTCCGGGTGCCATCAGCTCAAAGGGTTGCCAGCCGTTCTCCAGAGAATCACGCACAAACTGGTACAACGCTGCCACCCTCTCCCACGCCAGGAAAGTGCCTGCAGAGCATTTCAAATTGAGGTTAAGCTGAAGAACAAGTTTGTCAAAAGACAATAGACATCTATGGGGCAAAGCATTCTGGAGTGTTTAAAGTCGGCATGAAATCAAAATTGACTATTTACTAGCGCATCTTGATGTTAACAGTTAATCCGCTGAAAAAAATAGTTTGTCTTGGTAATCTTTAATCAAAATCTGAACATTTGCTTCTGCTCTGGAACGCCAGTCCTTCTCTGATGATGTCAGTTTGACGGCTTGGGCAGAATATGCTTTTAAACACACCCCTTCAACCGTTAATTTGATATGAGTGAGAGAAGGAGAGGAGGAGCGCCAAAATAAAACCATGCCCTCTATTCAATATTCTGTTTCAGAAGGAAATACGTCACTACACTGAAATAAAGTCGGACTTTAAATGCATCAATGTGCAACTTTTGTGAAACACATTTGACCAAAAATGTTATTTGAGACCATGGGGTGTCATTCAAACTTTTTATGCTAGGAGCCTCTGTGAAAGACCCCTTTAACTAAATGCCCGATATTTAGTAAAAAAAAAAAATATATATATATATACACACACACACATATACATACACAAAATAACACTACAAAAACAGTACATTTGAATTTAGAATGAATATATTATTGGTGTTAATTATTATAAGGAAAATAATTAGTTAAACTGGCTGTGAATAGAATAATTGAGATTAATCTAATTTTATATTCAGGATATTTGACTATTTTGACAATTGTGTTTTTAAAAACTTTTTCCTTTTCTGTTTACTACTATATTACAATATAAGACTAAATAAAATGTAATATTATATTTTTATAAAGACATACATGTGTGTTAAATAACAATAACAAATAATTGGTTCTGGCTGCCAAAAGAATAAAACATTTTAATTTGATATATTCGGTTTTCATTTTTCTTAACTTTTCTGTGTACTACTATAATACAACAACAACAACAACAAAATCATTTATAAATAAAAACGTGTGATAAATAGTATAGGCAAAATATTAGGTTAAACTATGGAATACAATAATTGTTTTAATACCATTTTAATAGTCAATTTTATATATTTTTTATTTAATTTTTACAAAAAAAATTTCTTTGCTGTTTACTATTATACTACAATACAAAATATAAAAAATATATTTCATTTATAAAAATATAAAGTTGCGTTAAATATTTTGGGAAAATATTTGGTTAGAATAAAATCATTTCATTTTTAAATTCGATTTGATATATTTAATATATTATTTTTTATATATTTTTTTTTTTCCTAAACTTTTCTGTTTACTACATATTGGACAGATGGACTACTACTAGGTGGATGAGCATAATTCTCATAGGTGGATTTTTCTTGCTTGCTATTGGTATGTATATACCTCGATACACACATAATATGTATGCCACTCATTTTATACGTTTTATGTATATACACTAGGGCTGTCAATCGATTCAAATATTTCATCGTGATTAATTGCACGATTGTCATGAGTTAACTTGTGATTAATCGCACATTTTTATCTGTTCTAAATGTACCTTAAATAAACACTTTTAAAGTTTTTAATACTCTAATCAACATGGGCATGGACAAATATGGATGCTTCATGCAAATGTATGATTATTAGTAAAACCATACTCAACATAGAGCATGAAGCGTAGACATGTTTCAAAGGTCATAGATGTTTTTCAAATAACTTGTTCATGTCTATTAGACACATGAAAAATACCAGGTTCCCATTACTTCTCTTTCTTTGCACTGAGCAATTTACTTACACAAGCCTGTTTACATTTTCACACTACAGGGCAGCTCAGGAACATGCTGTACATTTATTATTACATTTGTTTGCCTCTCTGTGCCCACAAACCGAATTTTAATGCAGCCAAATTCTCAATAAAACTGTTTTGATTGATATATTTTACTGTTTCTGTTGTCATACAACAGAATGAATATGAAATAGTGACTGAAACGCGACCCATTAAAGGAGACATATTATGCCCCTTTTTACAATATGCAATATAAGTCTCTGGTGTCCCCAGAATGTGTATCTGTGAAGTTTTAGCTCAAAATACTCCACAGATCATTTATTATATCATTTTGAAAATGCCTATTTTGAGTGGAAGCAGAAACACGCTGTTTTTCGGCCCTGTCTCTTTAAATGCAAATGAGCTGCTGCTCCCCGCCCCTTTTCCAGAATAGAGCTGTGCCATTACAGCTCGGACCTGCTAAAAACATCTGTTTTGGTTCTGATTATCATGTTTATCACGCTGAAATCATGCATTTTAAACCATATTAGTTTAAACTTCTGATATACGGTTTTCTGAGCGCACACATCCGAAGCACATGGACAGAAAGCTGCTGTCACAACATGTGAGTACTAAATAAAGTTCTCATTCACACACAAGTTTACATTAAAAACACACACACACACGAGTTACAAAAACAGTCGGTTATGTCTGTGAAGGTAAAAAGCTGGGAAATAAATTGCATGTTTATTTTAGATCTGTGTGGCAGCAGCAATATACAGTAAATAAATCAATAAATCCACTGCTCTCGTCTCCTCTGAGGCTGGGACTCTAAACAGTGTTCTGTGCTGGTCTGTGCAGCCAAAGACAGAACACTTAGCATGTTTTGCTCAAACCTTCGCCATGGCATTAGAACTGGTACACTGTTGTCGCTTGCTAAATCAAATAACGGCGCCGTGGGTGTAAACTTTTACAGATTATGGGGCGGTAATCGCTGAAATCATGCATTTTAAACCATATTAGTTTAAACTTCTGATATACGGTTTTCTGAGCGCACACATCCGAAGCACATGGACAGAAAGCTGCTGTCACAACATGTGAGTACTAAATAAAGTTCTCATTCACACACAAGTTTACATTAAAAACACACACACACACGAGTTACAAAAACAGTCGGTTATGTCTGTGAAGGTAAAAAGCTGGGAAATAAATTGCATGTTTATTTTAGATCTGTGTGGCAGCAGCAATATACAGTAAATAAATCAATAAATCCACTGCTCTCGTCTCCTCTGAGGCTGGGACTCTAAACAGTGTTCTGTGCTGGTCTGTGGTCAAACCTTCGCCATGGCATTAGAACTGGTACACTGTTGTCGCTTGCTAAATCAAATGACGGCGCCGTGGGTGTAAACTTTTACAGATTATGGGGCGGTAATATTATAATGAGATCTCTTTGCCACGTCACCAAGGGAGCGAAATCAGACGCGCTCGTTTTTCCAGACGCTTGCAGAAAAAGGCTTACCAAAACAAAGTTACTAGATTAATCTTTTTCACGTTTCCTTGGTTGCTAGATGCACCGGAGACCTTATCATAGCACTTAAAACCTGGAAAAGTCACCTTTAAGACTTCATAACCAGCTCTCCCTTCCAAGACGTTAATCTGCACAAAAATCCTGATTTATAATCGGGCCGTAGTCTGATCAAATCAAATAGGCTACACATAAGATAAAGACAATAGCTGTGCTGTGATTTCGGCTATACTTGCTTGTAAAATTAGAGAAGCAACATAATATCTGGTTTAACTGAAAGCGCTGCTTTTTTTGGGGAAAGAAAAAAGAAGCTAAATCTAGTTGGCAGCACTGTGTATCTCCATTTCTCCAAACAGAAAATTTGCGTTAATGCATTATAAACGCGTTCATTTTGACAGCCCTAATATATACATAAACTACTAACCCTGGAGTATATTTCCATCCGGTAACCGCACTCTCAGAAGCGCATAGTTGTACTTCCTTCTCTCCCTCTGCTCATCTTTCTCACGCATGGCTTTCGTTCGCAGCATTGCATTTCTCTCCACGACTTCACTCCTGCCATGAAGGAAGATCATAAAAACACGGTGAGACTTTATTGGCTTAGACAGCACAACTGCTATTGTTGTTGACTACTCTGTACTTCAGTTGCTGTTCTTTTTTCAGTTCCTCCGCGGTCAGGTTGTAGAAGTCTGGAGGAAGCTGGAAGTGTGTGGCGTGCTGTGGGGGTCTGAAGACCTGCGGCTGACGGTCCAGCTTGGCTCTGACCGGCTCGCCCTTCTGCAGCCGCTCCAAATGAGCCTTCATCTGCTCCAGAGCCTCTGATTCCTGCGCCGGCAACACCAGGAACTCCTCAGTCCTGTCTGAGAGACATGTGAGGCGTCAAAGATATTACAGACTTTACATTTAAATATAATGCTCTTCATATCTTACCTTCGCTGTCCACCGGCAATGTGGTGCTTTCAAATCCCAACGCCTGAAGACACTCGCGAGATCCTTCAATCCCACTGACCTTCTCCTTTATGAGGAAAACAACAAAATATGAGCAAATTTGCTTTTTTCTCTCAATCCTGACAGTGAAAACGCTCATACCTGAAACACTTTGTTGCTAAGTTTGATCTTCCTGTACTTTTCCTCAGTCGGATTCTTACAGATGTTTTCGATGTACCTGTGTCCACACATTGAGTTTCAGTTGAACATTATACAAACATGCTGAGATACTGTCGTGCAAAGTTTGAATCAAATAGTCCTCACTTGCTAATGACGTCAACGGCAGCCTTTACTTTCTCTTTGTCTTTATTAAAGGTGTGAATCATCATAATGGAGGCCTCTATCGCATCCTCTGAGAAGCTCTGTGAAGAAAGAAGAATGTTCAGTAACTTCCAAATGGAATCTCTTCAAGATTTTGGCTGTAATAAGCTCACCATTAGAATGGCTTCCTTTATGTGCATCTCTTTTTCAGTCTTTGTTAAGGTTTTTCCAGTGAGAGGACAGATGAAGAAAACTCCCGGCACTGAGAAACAAGAAGGATCCTTTTGTGGAACACAGGCCCCCTTGAAAAGGTACAAATAAATACAGTCAGTAAGAGAGTAATGCTGCTGTTGAAATGAGCCTGTACTGGATCTGAACTCTTAAAGGGACAGGTGAAAATTCTATCATCATTTGTTTACAGTTCCTATGGAACACAAAGAGAACCATTTTGAAGGATGCAGTGGCCTCCAAAAAGGCTCTTAATAGGGCTGTAACGATTTAGTTTTGTGAAACTATACATAAAACATATCTGCATGAAACAAATTCACTCTCTGTCAGCAGGTGGCGCTTATGGAACAGCGGCAAGGAAAGAAGACAGAATTTCACATTCTATAAAGTTCTCATTATAATGCTATGTTTATGGCAGATTTGTGCTATATTTTCATCTACGTTATCAAGTGATTCCTGAAATCGCCTGCGCGTTTTCAAAGCCATACGAACAATTTTAATTGAAGTGTGCCTACTGTTGAACAAATATGATGAAAAAAGCACTATTGCATTATTATAACATCAGTATTTAGAAACATCTTATGACCGTCTCAAATAACTCAGATAGTCAATATCGGGCATTGCATTTGAGTATGAAACTAAACACTGGTAATATGTAATATGCACTGGAAAAATCCAGAAGTGTGGGATATAAACTCATGATTCTGAGGGGAAAAGAGAGAATGAGAAAAAAAGAGAGTTGTTTTCCCTTATCAGAATTGTGAGATATAATCTCGGAATTGCAAGAAAAATACACACTCAAAATTACCTTTTTTATTCTTTTATTCCATGGCTTCCATAGACTGCTACTTTAAAACTGACATTTTTCTGCCACCAAAACGTCATCACTGTTTGCAAACACCGAAATTGGTTTATAAGTAGCCTAAAAAAGTTTACATATATCCGGAGCGCTATTCCAGCCTTGGTATATCCCATCATGCATCATGTCAAGAAATAAATCATGAGACTTTTTGCTGTGATCTCGTGAGAGAGAAATATTAACATAATAATTCGACATTACATAGAATTTGGTAGTAAAACAAAGTGTTGCATGTTTTCTTGGTGCAAAGGCGAGTAGTGGTGATATTTATTTTGGACAACATTTGCAACTGCTTTTTATCACTTAATTAGAAGCACCACAAATTAAAATGTGTCACGTTATAGGCACTACTGAACAGACATTTAGAAGTTGGTTTTAAAATGCAACGTATTTCAAATAAAAATAAAGCTATAAGTGTGTCCCATCAAGTAATGAAAAGTTCGACACACACTTGTGGTCTTCATCCTCACTTGAACACTTGACCCAAATAGAGGAAATACGACATACAAGTAGTCAAGTGGTCAAGTGCAAAGACCCCAAGTGTGGGTATTTGGACAAGGCATCTACATAAGGGTAGTCCAGCCTCATGGTGGCTACCATGTTTAGATCACATGACCAAATACCAGTCACATAATCGAACTCCTCTATTTTTAGACACTTTCAGTCAACATATCAGCAAATACATTTGGTTTTGCGTGATCCCGAATCAGAATAAAGTCAAATCGGCCAGCTAAATGCAGACAAAAACTGCATATGCCAGACTTGCCTCGACATCAGTGTTCTTCAGACTGGCCGCTGTGGCAGCCGCCTCTGCTTCAAGTTCTCGCTTCACTGAAACACATCGACAAAACGTGACTAAAATTCCCTAATATTTTCTGATTTCGGAGTACAAAAAAATGTAATAATCTACCCTGATTCCTTATGGCATCGTGGGACGTTTGCACCTTCGGCCGGTGCTGTTGCTCGATCCTGGCGAGGGCCGCGGCCCCTGCTCTGTGCGCGCCCTCAGTGGCCGCTTTTCTGGGCGCTCCGTGAGGAGCTTGTGGGGCTTGAGGTTTCGGGCTGCAGGAGAAACCAAATATGTGACCTTGGAGCATAAGTAAGTGGTCATAAGTAGCATGGGTATATTTGTAGCAATAGCCAGCAATACATTGTATTGGTCAAAATTATCAATTTTTCTTTTATGCCAAAAATCATTAGGATATTAAGTAAAGGTCATGTTCAATGAAGATATTTTGTAAATGTCCTACCGTAAATATATAAAAACCTAATTTTTTATTAGTAATATGCAGAGCTAAGAACTTAATTTGGACAACTTTAAAGGCGATTTTCTCAGTATTTTGATTTTTTTGCACCCTCAGATTTTCAAATAGTTGTATCACGGCCAAATATTGTCCTATCCTAACAAACCATACATCAATGGAAAGCTTATTTATCCAGCTTTCAGACGATGTATAAATCTCAATTTCAAAAACTTGACCCTTATGACTATTTTTTGTGGTCCAGGGTCACATATCATCCACTCATATCTGTGCTTAAACCCGTTGCTGTAACCAATAACATCACTGAAGCACTCCCACGTGACTAACTCGAGACCTTTACTAAGCTGTTACGCTATCAGTAATTATAGCGATAAGGTTAAACTCACAAGTCGGACATGTGTGTTCTGTGTAATGTTAGTTAAACAGTAAAAACACTGATAGATTTAGCACACACTATACATGTTTCCATGCGTGACCTGCAGATATGATTATGTTAGAAATTCAGTCAGACAGGTATAGATGCACTTTGTTCAGATTTCTGTACATCACAATAGAGTTCAGGTGTAAAATAATAGCTAAGTTTCACGTTTAACTGTTTCAAATGCGAAAAAGTCTATAATACCAAAACATGTTTTTCGATGTATCGTGATCTGATCATAAAAAATAAGGTTCAGATTAATGTAAAAGTGTGGTTGTCGTGACAGGTCTCAAGAACATCTGATCTTTGAACTGTTAACGTTACCTGCCGTCATCTGTAAGTTTCTTTCCTGGCCCTGCGGACTTGAATTTTATATCCTTCTTGAAGTCGCCGAAAAACTTCTTCATTCTTAGCGATACACTGTGTGCAAAAAATGTTTTTCAAAAATGAAAAATAAGTTGTTCTGATTTATTTATAACTGTCAGACACGCCACCACCCAAGCGACGTGTTCACAACAGGAAGAGGCCGGACTCTTCTTCGTCTTCTTCTTCTTGTTTAATGGCGGGTGGCATCCAACGTTAAGGTGCATTACCGCCACCTACTATACTGGAGTGTGGACCAAGGATAGACTCTCAACCGGAAACATGCTCATAACGCGCTCGTGACGCAAATATTGGGTTTTAGCGACATCAAGCGGAGGGGAGTGACAGATCCTTAAAACATTATTACGAGAATTGTGTCATCATTGTTATTATAAGGTGTGATTTGCTTTCCTCCCCTTCTCTGTCTGTCTGTCTATCTATCTATCTGTCTCTATCTATCTATCTATCTATCTATCTGTCTGTCTGTCTGTCTGTCTGTCTATCTATCTGTCTCTATCTGTCTATCTATCTATCTATCTATCTATCTATCTATCTGCCTGTCTGCCTGTCTGTCTGTCTGTCTGTCTGTCTATCTATCGTCTATCTATCTATCTATCTATCTATCTATCTATCTATCTATCTATCTATCTATCTATCTATCTATCTATCTATCTATCTATCTAATAATTTAACTATCTAATCTATCTATGTCATTTCTGTTTCATTAATAAAAATAAAAAACGTTCTGTTCTTTTTTCCATTTTGAAGGATGTACTGGCAACATGGGAATCACTTTGAGATCGATTTTTCCAGCTGATCAATGCTAAAAACATTGACAGCCAATCAGAATCCACATTAAATAACTTGAGCATTCAAAGTGACTGACGACAAAACTGCAGGGTGCTTATAATAATAAAAAAACATATCGTCCATTGGTGTGGACACTAATATGGATTTAGTTGTAGGTGTGAACGGGCCTTACAGGATTAGTTCACTCCAGAATTAATATTTCCTGATAATTTACTCACCCCCATGTCATCAAAGATGTTCATGTCTTTCTTTCTTCAGTCGAAAAGAAATTAAGGTTTTTGAGGAAAACATTCCAGGATTTTTCACCACATAGCTAGTGGACTTCAATGGGGATCAGTGGGTTGAAGGTCCAAACTTCAGTTTCAATACAGCTTCAAAGGGCTCTACAAGATCCCAGCCACCTTATCTGGTGAAACGATCAGTAATTTTCTGAAAAAAGATAATTTCTTTACTTTTTAACCGCAAATGCTTGTCTTGCACTAGCTCTGCGATGTGAGTCTGTGACTTCATGCATTACAATCACGTTGGAAAGGTCACGTTCAAAAAGGTAGGTTAGGGCGAAAAACTAAATTTTCTCCTCCAACTTCAAAATCGTCTGATTTCATTGTTTTATCTCTTTTTTTTTTGTAAAGGGCATTTGACTTTCTATGCACGTTCACTTTGTAAACACTGGGTCGGTATTCCGCCTATGTCACGTGTGACCTTTTCAATGTGATTCCATCATGCGTGAGATTGAGCTAGTGCAAGATCTATATATCTCAGTGTTTCCCCTAGGTTTACGGCTTTGGGGGGGGGGGGGGGGGGGGGGGGGGGGGGGGGGGGGTCTGTTTTTTTCCATTTTAATTTTTCTGGACTCTTGAATAACTATTCTTACAATAGCCTTATGAATTTTTCCTCAGAAATTCTGTGTTGTGTATTTACATTTCTTTAAGGCATAAAACAGTAATTTAATCTATCTTTTAATTAATGAAAATTATACAAATTTTATTTTTGGAAAATACAGGGGATTTAATATTACAATTAAAACATTGAAGAAATATTGCATGATTATAACTTAAAAATAAGGTTTTAATAATTTCAGTGGTAGTAGTAGCCTATTACGTACATTCTACTGAACAATAGTAATATATTTCTGCTGCAATGTCTAAGTTAAACCGAACTTTTATTTTGACAGGTTGCCGTGAATACCTTTACATTCCTGTGTTTATATGATATGAGGATAGTTTTACTCAAATTAAATGGTCAGATGCTCATGAAGTGACTCTCAGAGCAGTTCTGGAGATGTTGTTCATGTATTTATGTTCTCATTATTGAGACGGCAGACATTAAAGGAGTCATATGATGTTGCTAAAGAGAACATTATTTGGTGTAATGAAATGTGTTTATGCGGTTTAAAGTAGAAAAAAAAAAACTAATTATTTTCCACATACTGTACATTATTGTTTCTCCTCTATGCCCCGCCTTTCTGAAACGAGTAGATTTTTACAAAGCTCATCGGTCTGAAAAGCGAGGTGTGCTGTGATTGGCCAGCTATCCAGTGCGTTGTGATTGGCCGAATACCTCAAGCGTGTGACGGAAATGTTACGCCCCTACCATACTCTGATGCCGTGTACCGGCCGGAGCGATGAGACCTAAACATTAAAACCCATTACAAACGAGGCATTTGTTGCATCCAGTGAAGGACGACCCCGGGCTGGACTCCGCTTGGTCCACGGTTAAAGCCGATCCGGGATCCACAGCGCGAAGTTGATGTATTTCCTCAGCGACCAGCACGGATCAGTTCTAGGCATGACGAAGCGGATATCGTCCTCTTTTGGAAGACCAAACAAAGTAGTTTCGCTTTCACAACGAAACACACAGCGCCTTCACGACATGGTGGTGGCGGCAGCAACAATACTACAGCAAGAATAAAAGTTACGCCTTCTTTCTTTGCGTGAACATTTAGGCGGCGTTATGCAAATCTTCCCACATCGTGACGTAGATATGTGGGGGCGTGTTAGAACGAGGCGTTTTAGGTAGGTGTGGTTGACTCTTAACTTTTATAAAGAATATCTTTGGATTTGAGACTTTAGTCTTTGCAACTTTACAGATCTTCTTTATGCACCAAGAGCTTGTAACACTCCAAAGAGAAAGGAAAAATTTTAATCACATCATATGACCCCTTTAATATCACCGGAAGCGTCACGCGTCACAGAATTGACATGCCGTCGTGTAATTAAGATAAATAACAAGGCTATTTGGTTTGTTTAATAAAAGAACAAGGTATAGACCTGTTCTATATGAAAGGTAACTTTAAATGACTTCTGTTATGATCTGGCGCTATGGAGAAAATAAAATTAACTTGAGCTTCAAGGGGGGCGGGGGGTGCCTTTTGGGGGCGGGCCGCCCCCTAATATAATGGCAGGGGAAACACTGTATGTGTATATACAGTATGTGTGTATATATATATTTTTTTTAAATGACCGATCGTTTCACCAGACAAGACCCTTATTATTTGGCTGGGATCGTGTAGAGCCCTTTGAAGCTGCACTGAAACTGCAATTTGGACCTTCAACCCTTTGATCCCTGTTGAAGTCCACTAGCTATATGGAGAAAAATCCTGGAATGTTTTCCTCAAAAACCTTTTTCTTCTCGACTGAAGAAAGAAAGACATGAACATCTTGAGTGACATGGAGGTGAGTAAACTAGTGCTTTAATACTCGCATAAACTACTTTTATGGTGCTTTTGTGTCCGTTTTGAAGCTTGAAAGCTTCATGTGAGTTAAATTAAATTGCATGGACAAGATATATAAAAAAAAAAAAATCAATAGATAAAAAAACGTCTGATGTAAAATTTAGCAGCGGCCACCAGTGAAGAGAACACGGGCATCATCCAGTGATCGAGATGGAGAGGAGAGTGGATCTCCCTCAGAACCCGAACCATCACCCAGCTCGGACTCTGACTCCGGCAAAAACAGCGACCAGGTATTCTCGCCCGAAATTTGCTCAAACATCTCATAGCTTCATTTCTACCAAACAATGCTGTGTAGTTAATAAAATGCACATTGAAATCATATAAACAAGTTACTAATGTGTTCTCTAGGACTTCACGCCACAGAAGGAGTCGGGTGGTCGCGGTGGCAAAAAGCCAGCAGGCAGAGGCAGCAGAAAGGTGAGACAACCTCATTGACCTCATGTGGCCATCTATAATTACATACTTGCTTGATCTTATACCATTTTTTTTGTATCATTTTAGAAGGCATCATCTGGCTCCGATTCAGAATCGGGCTCCCAGTCAGATCAGGGGGCCGCCAGGAGCAATTCAGAAGAAGAGAAGCCCCGGCCGGCCGTCTCTGGATCCGAATCGCAGTCTGGATCCAAATCCGACTCTGATTCAGAACCTCCTCCTCCTCCTCCTGCAAGGAAAGGCCCACAAGGGCGCAAGAAAGGTGAGAACATGCGCTTTGCAACGTGAAGCCAGCACATATTATAATTAGTTTTAACGGTTGAGTAGTTGCGTTGAATGGCAGCACAGTGGATGGAAACTTTACCTGAGACAGTTGTCCTCGGATATCAGGAATCCTAGAGAAGTACATCAGAATACTAAAAGACACTTTTCTTTTTGCGTCATTCTCCAAGCGGAGAAACCTCCACCAAAGTCACGAGGAAGGAAAACCAAACCAGCTCCAGAAAGGGCTCCTTCCTCTTCATCAGACAGCGACAGGTGAGTTTGGTTTATCTGTTCGTTTTAAGCATGTTTACACTGATGATATTAGTATTTCCTTTCCGTCATAAATGCGTTATGTATTTATAGTTAAATTCATAGTTCACCCAAAAATGAAAATTACCCCATGATTTACTCACCCTCAAGCCATCCTAGTTCTATATGACTTTCTTCTTTCAGACGAATACAATCAGAGTTATATTAAAAATGTCCTGGCTCTTCCGAGATGACCGAGATTTTGAAGCCCAAAAAAGTGCATCCATCCATCATAAAAAGTGACCCTCCCAGAGACAGCAAGGATCCTAACACGATCAAGGCTCAGAAACGTAGCAGGGACATCTGTAAAATAGTCCATGTGACATCAGTGGGTCAACCGTAATTTTACGAAGCTACAAGAATACTCTGTGTGCAAAGAAAAATAAATAACGACTTCATTCAACAATTCGTCTTCTCCGCGTCACCCTATAGCGCCATTTTGGAGAGTATCACATACGTAAACAACATATGCAAGAAAAGGTATTCTCGTAGCTCCGTAGCTTACGGTTGAACCACTGATGTCACATGGACTATTTTAACGATGTCCTTGCTACGTTTCTGAGCCTTGATCGTGTTAGGATCCTTGCTGTTTATGCAGGGTCAGACAGCTCTCAGAATTCATCAAAAATATCTTAATTAGTCTTCTGAAGATGAACGAAGGTCTTACAGGGTTGGAACGACATGAGGGTGAGTAATTGAAGACAGAATTTTCATTTTTGGGTGAACTATCCTTTTATTGTCGTCAAAAATACAATTCACATGATCATGAGGTGAAAGAACATACAAATATTCTGTGAATTTTTGAGGAACACGTAGATGATCGTTTGAGTTTGAATTTCTATTCAAAGTGACAGCGAGACGGACCGCGTCAGCGAGTGGAAGAAGAGAGACGAGGAGCGGCGGAAGGAACTGGAGGAGCGAAGGAAGAAAGAAGAGGCTGAAGAGCTCCGTCGGCTCCGGGAGCGAGAGAAAGAGGAGGATGAGAAAAGGAAAAAGGAGAAAGAGAACAAGGCCAGGAGAGGAAGCAGCAGTGGCAGCAGCTCGGACAATGAAGTGGATGATCACCCTCTCAAAAAATCCAAGAAACCTCCGCCTCCCCCCATCCCCGCACCGTCAGACTCCGACTCGCCACCAGCTGCAGAGGCCAGTCACCAGAACTTTACCCAGACTCTTTCTACTAGTGTCGCTGCTAAAATGTTGACTGTTTGGGTTGTTGTATTTCCTCTTTAGGGGAAGAAATCCGCCAAACGTCACGACAGCCAGAAAAGGCGGCAAAAGAAAGAGAAGGAGCTGAAAGAGAAAAAAGAGAGGAAGATCAAAGAAAGGAAGCCTCAGAGATCAGAGGAGAAACGCAAAACGAGGTATGTATTTGGGAGTGTTAATTTATGATATATTATAGTATTTATTAGTATTCTGAATTAGCTTTTATTTTTATATTTGCAGTTTTCAGTTAAATTTTATTTTAAATTTTAGTAATTTTATTGTGTTTTGTCACTTTTATTATTTTGTGTTTTTATTTACCTTTAATTTACTTTTATTTCAATAAGTTGCCAAAGCAACATTTTTAGTTTAAAATGTTTTTAATTTTTTGAAATTCTTTTTGTAGTTTATTTGTATTTCAATTCATAAAAAAAGATTTTAGTTTAAAGAATTTAGTTTAGTAGTTTTAATGAACAAAAACCAGTATAATTGAGATACTATTATAATTTTTATTGATATTTTAATTGGTTTAAATTTTTTTTGTTTTCATTTTAATGTTAGTTAATGTTTTAGTTATTTAGTTGTTTTTTTTCTCTCTTTAAAATTAGTATGTTGTCAATTTCAGTTTTAGTTAGTTCAGTATATTAAGTTAAACTAAACGAAAATGAGAAATAATTGTTTTTATGTATTTATATATATTTTTCCATTTAATGTTTCTTTTATTTCAAGTAACAAAAATGTGTTGTTGGTGTTTTTTTTTTTTGGTTTGTTTTTTGTCATAATTTTTTTCGTTTTAGTTAGCTATAATAACCCTGACAATAACACCACTGTTTCCCAGAAGGCCTAAGCCAGAGAAGCCTAAACGGAAGCCAACACGTCCACCTGAGAAGAAAGTCGAGAAGAAAAAAGGTAAAATGAAACATGTTCTCATGGCTGTTCAGTCCTTTTGAGTTATTTTACGGGCAGTCAGACTTTAACTCTTGTTTCTGTCGCCCTGTATAAATTCAGAACCCTCACCTGAAGAGAAACTACAGAAGCTCCACACAGACATCAAGTTTGCACTGAAAGTTGACAACCCAGTAAGTATTGACATCATTAGCCTACCCATGTCGCATAAAACACAAAATTAAAATGACCGGAAACATTGTTCTACCAATTTTACAGCAAAGTCTAGTATTCAAACAAGCAATGAGTTTGGTCATATTCTCATAGGATGTCGATTCATTGAATCAGTTGATTCAAACTGGTTTTAGTTCATATGGTTCAGTGGTATTGAATGAACCACACATGACCTCTAAACTTTCAAAATGCTGTTGAATTTAGTCTATATTTATAGCAGAGGCTGTACGTGTGAAAATGACGTGATGTGTGAATCTCCTGGTATCATTCTGCGTCTTCTGCTTCCTTTCAATCTGTAGGACATTGAGAAGTGTCTGCAGGCCCTGGACGAGCTCAGCTCAGTACAAGTAACCACTCAAATCTTGCAGAAGAATACAGATGTTATTGCCACACTCAAAAAGGTACAAATATTTGCCATTTATAATCCATTTAAAAGGATAGTTTACCCAAAAATTCTGTCATTACCGTATTGACCCGAATATAAGACAATGTTTTTTTCTTGGAAAAACATCTGAAAAAACGCGGTTGTCTTATATTCAGGGTCTAGACTTTGACATGTCAATAATAAACCCACAACAATAGGTGGCGCCCAATACGCATTAAACGAGTGTGCCAAAGGGGGGTCGTCTTATAATCAGGGTTGTCTTATATTCGGGCCAATACGGTAATTACTCACCCTCAGTTCATTCCAAACCCGTAAGACCTCCGTTCAACTTCGGAACAGAACATAAGATATTTGATGAAATCTGAGAGCTCTGACCCTCCCATAGACAGCAAGGATCCTAACACGATTAAGGCTCAGAAACGTAGCAAGGACATCGTTAAAATAGTCCATGTGACATCAGTGGTTCAACCGTAATTTTACGAAGCTACGAGAATACTCTGTGTGCAAGGGGAAAAAAAAAAAACTTTATTCAACAGTTCGTCTTTTCCGCGTCACCCTATAGTGCCATTTTGGAGAGTATCACATACGTAAACGGTGTATGTATGTGGATATGTTTACGTTCAGATCAAAGCGTAAACAACGTATCCGCATATGTTGTTTACGTATGTGATACTCTCCAAAATGACGCAACAAGAAACGCACTTTTTGGCATAATTTAATTTTTATTTAAATAATAATAATTACAGGGATTTCCGTCAGTTCATCAAGACAGTCACTTGCTTCATTCCAGAATGATTCAGACATTCGAACGAATCAATTGAATGAATGATTCGGTGATCAAATCAGTGACTTGCCGCCACCTGCTGGCGGATTTAGTTTAACTTTTAGCGTATCATTTCAGTTATTTGAATCATATTTCTGTATTCAAAATTGTATATTTAAAACATTAATCTCCACATGAATTTATGATTTTTTTTTGCTTTAACACTTGCAATATAATAATACGTAGAATAAGACAAATAAGTTACCAATCATATGAAATTAGTATTACTAAATTAATTTGTACTACAGAGGTGGCACAGAGGAAAACAAAAGTGGTTTGTAGGTATATTTTCAGACGTTTAATGAGGCTCAGAGGTAGCATGAGTGCAATTAAATTAATAAATTAATGTGGAGATTAATGTTTTAAATATACAATTTTGAATACAGAAATATGATTTAAATAACTGAAATGATACGCTAAAAATTAAACTAAAACTGCCAGCAGGTGGCGGCACGTCCCTGATTTTATCACTGAATCATTCATTCAATTGATTCGTACGAACGGCTGATTCATTCAGGAATGAAGCAAGTGACTGTCTTTATGAACTGACGGAAATCCGTGGTAGCGACGGAACTTTAAATCCCTGCAATTATTAAATTATAAAACCATTATTAAAGGGTAAAATAAAATCTATAATATATTATAAACAATTTAATAATTAAATAATAAAAATAAATAATATATTAAATTTAAATATATATAAATAAAATACAACTTGTGCACTTCTGACTGTCTTGTCTTTTAGATTCGCCGATACAAAGCAAGCAGTGCTGTTATGGAGAAGGCCACTGCAGTCTACAATAAACTAAAGCTGCAGTTCATTGGCAAGATTGAGACCAGTAAACCAAAACCAGATGAAAAGAACCAAGAAACCAACGAGCAAGACACACAAAACGCAGGTAAACGGTCAAATTACTGTCAAATAAACTGTCAAAGTTTTCAAATGCAGTAATCAAATGAGTTTTAAAGCATGCTTGTTCTTTGTGCCTTCCTTCCAGACGACTCCAAACCAGTGAATGGAGAGTCAGAAAATGAGAAAAAAGATGTTTCTGAATCGGAAAGCAACCCCAAACCCACAGACCAAGAGAAACCGGATGAGAACAAATCCCCGAACGGCATCAGGTAAAGAGCGGCCACCTTTCGCTTTCCTGGTCCTTAAGCAAAATAATCACACAGCTTGCCGATTAATTTTATATTTGTCTTTCAGTCCCAATCCAGATGAGCCAACAGAGCAGCAAACACTCACAGCTGACTCCACAGACGCCGATCCGGCAGAAGACACGGACGTAAAAGAGGACAGCAGAGCGCAGGACGAGCAGATGTCTTCCGAGAGCTGAACGTTTCACAAACACACTTTGGCCTCCTTCGTTCATTTGTGTTACTTCTTGTCTGCCCACCTTTGTGACCTACATGAGTTTTTCGTGTTGTACATAAAACGTGATATGAACATTATTAGCACTTTTGAATCGGGACGTCATGAGGCAAAACAAGCGCCTTAATCTAAATGTTCGATGTGGATGATTCTGCACTACCCACGTTTGGTCAATCGAGGACGAACGTTTTATTTCAGAACCACGCTGACGTCTAGTAGGAAAAACACCGAAGCCCTTCAAATATATTTGAGGACTGTGCTTGTATTATGTAGCCGCTTTTTATGAGTAAAACCTTTTTTCCTTTAGTTTTTTTTTTTATATGAAAAAAATAAGGAAAATGCTAAAAAAAAAGTAAAAGAAAGCAGTCTGGTTTTGTGTTGATTGACCCACTACGCCATACAGGAAGAGATCATGAGGTTTCGTTGTCATTATTACTGCACAAATCTACATCTGATCTGTCTGGTATGGATTTCCATAACCTTCAGTGTCTATGGACTTTCACTAAACTCTGTAGACCGCTTGTTGTCCGTTGTTTGGTATTCTAATAATAACAACTTACATCTGCATAGGTTGACCCAATAATGCTATTCTTTTCTTGGATGTCATAAACTATGCGTATCATTCTTATTATAAACATGTTTCTAGTGCTATGTAACTTGGTCGGAGATTTTTTTTAGTATCCGTGAAGGAATAAATAAAAATTCCGCATGATGGCCACAATTTTGAATGTTTTCACAGAAGGACCATGTTTTATATTGTTCAGAATATGATACTAACATACTGCCTAGTACATACTAGAGTAGAATAGTAAGCTATATTCTGTTTTAAAACACCCATTATGATGTCTTCTATTCTAAAAAGTGTAGAATAATAATATGTAATTAATATTTTTATGGTTAATTGTCATGTAAATAACGTGAGTTATGTAAATCATCAGCTCAGTATTGACAATTTAATCTGCACAATTTTAGTTATTGCTATAATTAAATTATTGACGTACAATAAAGGCAGAAATTAGCGACGCGTCGGTCGTTCGCGTAAACGATGACTTTGATTGGTCTAGCGATGTAGACGGCTTTATTTAAATTAACCCATTTATTTTATTTAAAGAGTAAAAGATAATATAAAATAGCGGAAAGAGAAAATCTGCGCAATAAATACATGAGCAAATACTAAGTTATTTGCGTTTTTTCTTCAGATAGTATTTAGTTAGAAAACACTGCCTGATTCAACATAATATCTCCAGAGAGTAAGGTTTAGTTTATTAGAATTATTTACTAATGCAATCTGAAACTGTAATCTGTGAATCCAATAAGCACGTTCACCACAAAATGTATAGGACGCAAATGTCAAAATCCTAAACACCGAAAAGCGTCCAGTGCGTCGCGTCGCGTCGCTGTGAGGATGGGTTTGCCAGTCAGGTGATCGGTCCGCCATTTTGTCAGCCATTTCCTACCCTGGTCCGCTGCAGATCAGCGCTTACAGAAAGAGCGAAAGCCCTCCTGCACAGGCCGCTGTTCGGGACTGAATGAGAGACTAGCGCTCCAGCGGGCCGGTCAGTGCTCACATAAAGCCCGTGTTCGCGGTTCGGTCCGGTAGGACAGGAGGGAAATCAACATGGCTCTGAAGATCGTGAAGGGAAGCATCGATCGGATGTTCGATAAAAACCTGCAGGATTTAGTACGTGGCATTAGGAACCATAAGGAAGATGAGGTGAGGCACTTTATCCGTTTAGTTCCATTTAACGCTACTTGCCTCTGCCTCAGAATCAGATGTTTTTGTACATTTGCATTAAACGCAGCTGGTATAAATGAATCAAGCTGATCTCGTGTCAGTGATCTCAAATCACCTGATTTCAGGTGAGCTAACCGGCTATAACCTGCCTAGATAACAAGCAATTGTTTTTAACACAATAAAATATTATTTCAGTGCTTTCTTAGCGTTTGTGTGGCAGGTGACAGCTGTTATCGTTTTGTTTATCATGGATGAGGCCAGTTAGCATCACTAACGGTTAAGACACTTATATAAATACAACATTCTGCAAAGCGAATACAGATTTGATCCCATCCTGTTTTTGATACAAACCGTGTAATTATTAATGTTGTAATACAGACTGGGTGTGCTAAAGAACAGATGTCAATTCAAAATAGCTGGTCTCACTTATGTGTGTCATGAGATTGGCCGTGTCTTAACACCTAGTGAGCTGCCTATCTAGACAGCATTTTCTGGGCATGTCCGAACGCTTGTATGATGTTCGACTCGAAGATTCGAACGTGCATGATGACGCAAGCTATGCTCAAAAATGTTCGATTCGAATGTTCGAATACTGTGACGTTGACCGATGTTCCATTCGACTGTTCGAACTCACCGGTAATGCCCATACGTTTCTATTTCAAACGTTCCAGTGCACCTGCGATGTTAAAATGGTCGAACATTTATATTATACACAAAATGCTCAGGGCGAACATTTAAACTTGAACATTCTGATGTGCTTATGATGCTCAGTTCGGGTCTTCAGATAAGTTTGATGCCCAAAATGTTCGAACATTTATCTAAATCCAAAAAAACTTTGTTTAAAATGTATGAAGAGGCGTTCAAAATTCTCAAAAATGTTTCAATTCGAATGCACTCATGATGCCAAAAGATTGAACTGTTCCAACGTGTCTGTGATGCCAATAAATGTTCAGTTCAAACGATCAAATCCACCTACGATGCACAAAATGCACTTGCATACGTGGACGATTTGAACGTTTTGGTGTGCTTATGATGCCCAGAAATGTTTGATTCAAGTGTTCAAATGCATATATGATTCCCAGAAACGTTTAACTCAAATATGTGAACGCACACATGATGCCCAAAAACATATGGTTCAGGTGTTCGAACAGGTTTGAATTCAGCGCCGAATTCAGACGTCTCTGTGAAACTCACTTAAAGAGTTATTTAGTATCATTTGGGCAGGACAAGTTTTAGAATTTGTATGTTAATGTTAAAAATCTTGTGTAATATAACTTGTTTGTTTGCTGGTTTTTATTGTATTTGTTATACATGCATTTAAAAAAAAAAATTTTTGCCATGAAAATAGCCTTAGATGCTGACATGGCATTAAATAAATATCTTCTACTACTACTACTACTACTAGACATCTCTGTGATACCCAGAAAAGAAGTTATGGGGAAATCACAACTGCAGTTTGAACATAGCGTCAGGGATGAGAATCGCTGGTTTCTTGTGATTTCGTTTTGTGATGTGCGGTTGAAATGATGAATGAAATGTGGGAACATTTGTAGGCCTCAGGCTGCCTGGTTACCTATAATGACAAGGCTGAATTTTCTCTTCCAATATGCTCCATCCTCGCCCCCTCCCTTTGAAAAAGGGAACAAGATGCTGTAACAGTGAGCATTTATAATCACAAACAGGGTTTCTCCACTTTTATGGCATCAGAATACTGTTCCCTTTTTAGGAGATTCATATTGATTTTAGTCACCGGTTTGCCCTTCTAGATTTACGTGTTATGAAATGCTATAAACCTCCTGAACGCTGATGTCAAGTGTTTCTGATGTGCCATAGCCAGTGAATGTGTCAGTTTGACGCAGGGTGGACCTTCCTGGATGACCTGCATTGTCCGATGTGGCCTTGAGTCTGTGGCAACAAAACAGCACCATGATCACATCTACAAAAAAAAATAACTCTTTATATTGGCTATTAAACTATTCATGCTCATTTCCACTATTTTTACATTTAGGTTACTTTAAGTTAATCTTTAAAAATACTAATAATTTAATGACTAATTACTAAATAATTTAATAACACTGTTAAATGTAATCTTTAACAAATCCTAAAATTAATAATTAAAAAAAGTTGTGATGGCCAAATTCACTTGGAACATTTAAAATTATTTATTTATTTAGTCTTATGTATTTATTATTTTAAATTTTAATTAGATTTTTTTTCTGATGAATTAGTATAGAATTTTACTATTTGCCATTTATACATTGTTAGACATAATATTAAAATAATTATCAAATTATCGGTGTTGGCCAAAATGTAAATAACTGTGCCGGTTTTGGCATTATTAACTAAAATATGAATTATTAAAACATTTGGGTTAATTCCAATAAACCTGAAATAAAATATAATTATTAGTTGGGGGAAAAAATAGAAATGTTGCCTTTGCAACTAGTGTAAGATGAAGTACTAAAATTACTAACTGAAAATTAGAACTAAATTGTTTTATTTTTGAAAAACAAACAATTACAATAAAAGCTAAAATAAAAACTGAAAATATATATAAAATATTTCTTAAAACTCAAATAGTTTATAAATAATACTCAAATATACATATCAATAATAACGTTCTCTGCACTACTTTTATAATCGCTTCTTCGTTTTTATCGAGTACTAGTTGCAGCGCTACTTTGTAAACACTCCAAAAGTTGCTCAAAGTTTAATTCAGTTGTTTCATTTTGCATATATACTTGGCTTCTCATTACAGTGTAGACTTCATACTACAATCTTGATTCAGGTCTGACTGGTTTTGCTCTGTTTGGTCGCCTGCTTTCATTATAGTTCAATATCAAGCCGAGTTTAAGTCGTACCTTTTGTGCATTCAGACTCAAACATTCTTAAAGCACGCTTTATTCTCTGCTTTAACGTTCCCGTTCTGGTATCCTGGCCTGTTTAATCTGCAAGCATCTGGAGTCAGGTATCAGCAAGGCTTGGTCAGTGTAACCTGTACCGGCGTACTAGATATCGTGTCTGTTACCTGGCCAACAGCGGACAGTGCTGTGAAATATTCATAGGCATCTGAATGAACTGTCAGACTGTGCATGTGTGTTCGCTGCTCTGTTTGCTCTCTGCCGGTGGTTTCGTGTGAGACCTCTATATTTGTTTTCCACAAGAGGTGGGTGTACTTATCCAAAGGACTGGCTGGGGCTCAAAACTAGCGAGCTGCCTACCTAAACACTATTTTTGGACGTTGTAGTTGCATTTGAAATACACAATTTTGGAGTTTGTTGTAGGTGCCTAATTTTACAGTTGTCAATTGTTTGCTGGTTTGTGTTTGAAAAGAAGGAAGGAATGAAGTTTTTTTTCTCCAGACTGTGCTCTCTTGTTTGCTTGGGAAGGACATTGAGTTCGTCTTCATACTTAAGTGACGGTTTGCTGAGCTGGTCACATCCAAATCTTGGCTAACTAACAAATATTTCAGTCACGGCAGTGGGCTGAAATTACCCATAATGCACGATTCTTTGGAGCTGAATGAGGATTGAACATTCTATTGCCACATGTTTCATTCTTACAGGGATTAAATTACCCATAATGCATCATTTATGACGATTTTGACAGGGAAACCTTCCAGACAACTGTTTTACCTCTGGAGTTTCATTTTTACTGGGTTGAAATTAATCTTAAAGGGATAGTTCACCCAAAAATTTAAATTTGATGTTTATCTGCTTACCCCCAGGGTATTCAAGATGTAGGTGGCTTTGTTTCTTCAGTAGAACACAAACGAAGATTTTTAACTCAAACAGTTGCAGTCTGTCAGTCATATAATGGAAGTGAATAGGAATCACAGCTTTGAGAGTCAAAAAAACATACACAAAACCAAATTAAACCTTGTGGCTCGTGACGATACATTGATGTGTAAAGACACAAAACGATCGGTCTGTGCAATAAACTGAACAGTATTTATATCGTTTTTTTTACCTCTGATTCACCGCAATGTCCGAACTGTC